>NC_072418.2:62791875-63102500 GCF_028858775.2 Pan troglodytes
ATACAGAACGCGGTGTAGATATTTCCATGTTTATACAGATCGCGGTGTAGATATTTCCATGTTTATACAGATAGCGGTGTAGATATTTCCATGTTTTTACAGATACTGGTGTAGATATTTCCATGTTTACACACATTGCGGTGTAGATATTTCCATCTTTCTACAGATGGCATTGTAGATATTTCCATGTTTATACAGATGGCGGTGTATATATTTCCATGTTTATATAGATGGTGGTGTAGATATTACCATGTTTATACAGATAGCGGTGTAGATATTTCCATGTTTATGCAGATCGTGGTGAAGCTATTTCCATGTTTATACAGATCGCGGTGTAGATATTTCCATGTTTATTCAGATAACGGTGTAGATATTTCCATGTTTATACAGATCGTGGTGAAGATATTTCCATGTTTATACAGATAGCGGTGTAGATATTTCCATGTTTTTACAGATATTGGTGTAGATATTTCCATGTTTACACAGATTGCGGTGTAGATATTTCCATCTTTCTACTGATGGCATTGTAGATATTTCCATGTTTATACAGATGGCGGTGTAGATATTTCCATGTTTACATAGATGGTGGTGAAGATATTACAATGTTTATACAGATAGCGGTGTAGATATTTCCATGTTTATACAGATCGTGGTGAAGATATTTCCATGTTTATACAGACCGCGGTGTATATATTTCCATGTTTATACAGATAGCGGTGTAGATATTTCCATGTTTATACAGATCGTGGTGAAGCTATTTCCATGTTTATACAGATCGCGGTGTAGATATTTCCATGTTTATACAGATAGCGGTGTAGATATATCCATGTTTATACAGATCGCAGTGTAGATATTTCCATGTTTATACAGATCGCGGTGTAATTTCCATGTTTATACAGATAGCGGTGTAGATATTTCCATGTTTTTACAGATATTGGTGTAGATATTTCCATGTTTACACAGATTGCGGTGTAGATATTTCCATCTTTCTACAGATGGCATTGTAGATATTTCCATCTTTATACAGATGGCGGTGTAGATATTTCCATGTTTATATAGATGGTAATGTAGATATTACCATGTTTATACAGATAGCGGTGTAGATATTTCCATATTTATACAGATCGTGGTGAAGATATTTCCATGTTTATACAGATCGCGGTGTAGATATTTCCATGTTTATAGAGATCGCAGTGTAGATATTTCCAGGTTTATACAGATAGCGGTGTATATATTTCCATGTTTATACAGATAGCGGTGTAGATATTTCCATGTTTATACAGATGGCAGTGTAGATATTTCCATGTTTATAGAGATGGCGGTGTAGATATTTCCACGTTCATTGAGATAGCGGTGTAGATATATCCATGTTCATAGAGATAGCAGTGAGGATATTTCCATGTTTATACAGATAGCAGTGTAGATATTTCCATTTTTATAGAGATAGCGGTTTTGATATTCCATATTTATACAGATAGAGGTGTTGTTATTTCCATGTTTATATAGATAGCGGTGTAGATATTTCCATATTTCTACAGATGACTGTGTAGATATTTCCATGTTTGTACAGATGGCAGTGTAGATATTTCCATGTTTATAGAGATAGCGGTGTAGATATTTTCATGTTCATTCAGATTTCGGAGGAGATATGTCAATGTTTATACAGATAGCAATGGATATATTTCCACGTTAATACACATAGCAGTGTAGATATTTCCATGTTTATACAGATCACGGTGTAGATATTTCCATGTTTATACAGATCATGTTGTAGATATTTCCATGTTTATACAGATCGCGGTGTTGATATTACCATGTTTATAAGGATAGAGTTGCAAATATTTCCACATTTATGCAGATAGCGGTTTAGTTATTAGCATGTTTATACAGATAGCGGTGTAGATATTTCCATGTTTATACAGATCGCGGTGTAGATATGTCCATGTTTATACAGATAGCGGTGTAGATATTTCCATGTTTTTACTGATATTGGTGTAGATATTTCCATCTTTACACAGATTGCGGTGTAGATATTTCCATCTTTCTACAGATGGCATTGTAGATATTTCCATGATTATACAGATGGCGGTGTAGATATTTCCAAGTTTATATAGATGGTGGTATAGATATTACCATGCTTATACAGATAGCGGTGTAGATATTTCCATGTTTATACAGATAGCGGTGTAGATATTTCCATTTTTATACAGATGGCAGTGTAGATATTTCCATGTTTATAGAGATGTCGGTGTAGATATTTCCATGTTCATTGAGATAGCTGTGTAGATATATCCATGTTCATAGAGATAGCAGTGAGGATATTTCCATGTTTATACAGATAGCAGTGTAGACATTTCCATTTTTATAGAGATAGCGATTTTGATATTTCATATTTATACAGATAGAGGTGTAGATATTTCCATGTTTATACAGATTGCGGTGTAGATATTTCCATGTTTATACAGATCGTGGTGGAGATATTTCCATGTTTATACAAATAGCGGTGTAGTTATTTCCATGTTTATACAGATAGCGGTGTAAATATTTCCATGTATATACAGATGGCTGTGTAGATATTTCCATGTTTATACAGATGGCTGTGTAGATATTTCCATGTTTATACAGATGACTTTGTAGGTATTTCCATTTTTATACAGATGGCGTTGTAGATATTTCCATGTTTATAGAGATAGCTGTGCAGATATTTCCATGTTTATACAGATAGCGGTGTAGATATATCCATGTTTATACAGATCGCGGTGTAGATATTTCCATGTTTATGCAGATCGTGGTGTAGATATTTCGATGTTTATACAGATAGCGGTGTAGATATTTCCATGTTTTTACAGATATTGGTGTAGATATTTCCATGTTTACACAGATTGCGGTGTAGATATTTCCATCTTTCTACAGATGGCATTGTAGATATTTCCATGATTATACAGATGGCGGTGTAGATATTTCCATGTTTATATACATGGTGGTGTAGATATTAACATGTTTATACAGATAGCGATGTAGATATTTCCATGTTTATACAGACAGCGGTGCAGATATTTCCATTTTTATACAGATGGCAGTGTAGATATTTCCATGTTTATAGAGATGTCGGTGTAGATATTTCCATGTTCATTGAGATAGCTGTGGAGATATATCCATGTTCATAGAGATAGCAGTGAGTATATTTCCATGTTTATACAGATAGCAGTGTAGACATTTCCATTTTTATAGAAATAGCGGTTTAGATATTTCATATTTATACAGATAGAGGTGTAGATATTTCCATGTTTATACAGATTGCGGTGTAGATATTTCCATGTTTATACAGATCGTGGTGAAGATATTTCCATGTTTATACAGATCGCGGTGTAGATATTTCTATGTTTATAGAGATCGCAGTGTAGATATTTCCAGGTTTATACAGATAGCGGTGTATATATTTCCATGTTTATACAGATAGCGGTGTAGATATTTCCATGTTTATACAGATGGCAGTGTAGATATTTCCATGTTTATAGAGATGGCGGTATAGATATTTCCACGTTCATTGAGATAGCGGTGTAGATATATCCATGTTCATAGAGATAGCAGTGAGGATATTTCCATGTTTATACAGATAGCAGTGTAGATATTTCCATTTTTATAGAGATAGCGGTTTTGATATTCTATATTTATACAGATAGAGGTGTAGTTATTTCCATGTTTATATAGATAGCGGTGTAGATATTTCCATATTTCTACAGATGACTGTGTAGATATTTCCATGTTTGTACAGATGGCAGTGTAGATATTTCCATGTTTATAGAGATAGCGGTGTAGATATTTTCATGTTTATTCAGATTTCGGAGGAGATATGTCAATGTTTATACAGATAGCAATGGATATATTTCCACGTTAATACACATAGCAGTGTAGATATTTCCATGTTTATACAGATCACGGTGTAGATATTTCCATGTTTATACAGATCATGTTGTAGATATTTCCATGTTTATACAGATCGCGGTGTTGATATTACCATGTTTATAAGGATAGAGTGGCAAATATTTCCACCTTAATGCAGATAGCGGTTTAGTTATTAGCATGTTTATACAGATAGCGGTGTAGATATTTCCATGTTTATACAGATCACGGTGTAGATATTTCCATGTTTATACAGATAGCGGTGTAGATATTTCCATGTTTTTACTGATATTGGTGTAGATATTTCCATGTTTACACAGATTGCGGTGTAGATATTTCCATCTTTCTACAGATGGCATTGTAGATATTTCCATGATTATACAGATGGCGGTGTAGATATTTCCATGTTTATATAGATGGTGGTATAGATATTACCATGCTTATACAGATAGCGGTGTAGATATTTCCATGTTTATACAGATAGCGGTGTAGATATTTCCATTTTTATACAGATGGCAGTGTAGATATTTCCATGTTTATAGAGATGTCGGTGTAGATATTTCCATGTTCATTGAGATAGCTGTGTAGATATATCCATGTTCATAGAGATAGCAGTGAGGATATTTCCATGTTTATACAGATAGCAGTGTAGATATTTCCATTTTTATAGAGATAGCGATTTTGATATTTCATATTTATACAGATAGAGGTGTAAATATTTCCATGTTTATACAGATTGCGGTGTAGATATTTCCATGTTTATACAGATCGTGGTGGAGATATTTCCATGTTTATACAAATAGCGGTGTAGTTATTTCCATGTTTATACAGATAGCGGTGTAAATATTTCCATGTATATACAGATGGCTGTGTAGATATTTCCATGTTTATACAGATGGCTGTGTAGATATTTCCATGTTTATACAGATGACTTTGTAGGTATTTCCATTTTTATACAGATGGCGTTGTAGATATTTCCATGTTTATAGAGATAGCTGTGCAGATATTTCCATGTTTATACAGATAGCGGTGTAGATATATCCATGTTTATACAGATCGCGGTGTAGATATTTCCATGTTTATGCATATCGCGGTGTAGATATTTCGATGTTTATACAGATAGCGGTGTAGATATTTCCATCTTTCTACAGATGGCATTGTAGATATTTCCATGATTATACAGATGGCGGTGTAGATATTTCCATGTTTATATAGATGGTGGTATAGATATTACCATGCTTATACAGATAGCGGTGTAGATATTTCCATGTTTATACAGATAGCGGTGTAGATATTTCCATTTTTATACAGATGGCAGTGTAGATATTTCCATGTTTATAGAGATGTCGGTGTAGATATTTCCATGTTCATTGAGATAGCTGTGTAGATATATCCATGTTCATAGAGATAGCAGTGAGGATATTTCCATGTTTATACAGATAGCAGTGTAGATATTTCCATTTTTATAGAGATAGCGATTTTGATATTTCATATTTATACAGATAGAGGTGTAAATATTTCCATGTTTATACAGATTGCGGTGTAGATATTTCCATGTTTATACAGATCGTGGTGGAGATATTTCCATGTTTATACAAATAGCGGTGTAGTTATTTCCATGTTTATACAGATAGCGGTGTAAATATTTCCATGTATATACAGATGGCTGTGTAGATATTTCCATGTTTATACAGATGGCTGTGTAGATATTTCCATGTTTATACAGATGACTTTGTAGGTATTTCCATTTTTATACAGATGGCGTTGTAGATATTTCCATGTTTATAGAGATAGCTGTGCAGATATTTCCATGTTTATACAGATAGCGGTGTAGATATATCCATGTTTATACAGATCGCGGTGTAGATATTTCCATGTTTATGCATATCGCGGTGTAGATATTTCGATGTTTATACAGATAGCGGTGTAGATATTTCCATGTTTTTACAGATATTGGTGTAGATATTTCCATGTTTACACAGATTGCGGTGTAGATATTTCCATCTTTCTACAGATGGCATTGTAGATATTTCCATGATTATACAGATGGCGGTGTAGATATTTCCATGTTTATATACATGGTGGTGTAGATATTAACATGTTTATACAGATAGCGATGTAGATATTTCCATGTTTATACAGACAGCGGTGTAGATATTTCCATTTTTATACAGATGGCAGTGTAGATATTTCCATGTTTATAGAGATGTCGGTGTAGATATTTCCATGTTCATTGAGATAGCTGTGGAGATATATCCATGTTCATAGAGATAGCAGTGAGTATATTTCCATGTTTATACAGATAGCAGTGTAGACATTTCCATTTTTATAGAGATAGCGGTTTAGATATTTCATATTTATACAGATAGAGGTGTAGATATTTCCATGTTTATACAGATTGCGGTGTAGATATTTCCATGTTTATACAGATCGTGGTGAAGATATTTCCATGTTTATACAGATCGCGGTGTAGATATTTCTATGTTTATAGAGATCGCAGTGTAGATATTTCCAGGTTTATACAGATAGCGGTGTATATATTTCCATGTTTATACAGATAGCGGTGTAGATATTTCCATGTTTATACAGATGGCAGTGTAGATATTTCCATGTTTATAGAGATGGCGGTATAGACATTTCCACGTTCATTGAGATAGCGGTGTAGATATATCCATGTTCATAGAGATAGCAGTGAGGATATTTCCATGTTTATACAGATAGCAGTGTAGATATTTCCATTTTTATAGAGATAGCGGTTTTGATATTCCATATTTATACAGATAGAGGTGTTGTTATTTCCATGTTTATATAGATAGCGGTGTAGATATTTCCATATTTCTACAGATGACTGTGTAGATATTTCCATGTTTGTACAGATGGCAGTGTAGATATTTCCATGTTTATAGAGATAGCGGTGTAGATATTTTCATGTTTATTCAGATTTCGGAGGAGATATGTCAATGTTTATACAGATAGCAATGGATATATTTCCACGTTAATACACATAGCAGTGTAGATATTTCCATGTTTATACAGATCACGGTGTAGATATTTCCATGTTTATACAGATCATGTTGTAGATATTTCCATGTTTATACAGATCGCGGTGTTGATATTACCATGTTTATAAGGATAGAGTGGCAAATATTTCCACATTAATGCAGATAGCGGTTTAGTTATTAGCATGTTTATACAGATAGCGGTGTAGATATTTCCATGTTTATACAGATCGCGGTGTAGATATTTCCATGTTTATACAGATAGCGGTGTAGATATTTCCATGTTTTTACTGATATTGGTGTAGATATTTCCATGTTTACACAGATTGCGGTGTAGATATTTCCATCTTTCTACAGATGGCAGTGTAGATATTTCCATGTTTATAGAGATAGCGGTGTAGATATTTTCATGTTTATTCAGATTTCGGAGGAGATATGTCAATGTTTATACAGATAGCAATGGATATATTTCCACGTTAATACACATAGCAGTGTAGATATTTCCATGTTTATACAGATCACGGTGTACATATTTCCATGTTTATACAGATCATGTTGTAGATATTTCCATGTTTATACAGATCGCGGTGTTGATATTACCATGTTTATAAGGATGGAGTTGCAAATATTTCCACACTTATGCAGATAGCGGTTTAGTTATTAGCATGTTTATACAGATAGCGGTGTAGATATTTCCATGTATAAACAGATGTCTGTGTATATATTTCCATGTTTAAACAGATGGCGGTGTAGATATTTCCTTGTTTATACAAATAGCGGTGTAGTTATTTCCATGTTTATACAGATCACGGTGCAGTTATTTCCTTGTTTATACAAATAGCGGTGTAGTTATTTCCATGTTTATACAGATAGCGGTGTAGATATTTCCTTGTTTCTACAAATAGCGGTGTAGATATTTCCATGTTTATACAGATCACGGTGTAGATATTTCCTTGTTTATACAAATAGCGGTGTAGTTATTTCCATGTTTATACAGATAGCGGTGTAGATATTTCCATGTATATACAGATGGCTGTGTAGATATTTCCATGTTTATACAGAAGGCTGTGTAGATATTTCCATGTTTATAAAGATGACTTTGTAGGTATTTCCATGTTTATACAGATGGCTGTGTAGATATTTCCATGTTTATACAGATGACTTTGTAGGTATTTCCATTTTTATACAGATGGCGGTGAACATATTTCCATGTTTATAGAGATAGCTGTGTAGATATTTCCATGTTTATACAAATAGCAGTGTAGATATGTCCATGTTTATACAGAACGCGGTGTAGATATTTCCATGTTTATACAGATCGCGGTGTAGATATTTCCATGTTTATACAGATAGCGGTGTAGATATTTCCATGTTTTTACAGATACTGGTGTAGATATTTCCATGTTTACACAGATTGCAGTGTAGATATTTCCATCTTTCTACAGATGGCATTGTAGATATTTCCATGTTTATACAGATGGCGGTGTATATATTTCCATGTTTATATAGATGGTGGTGTAGATATTACCATGTTTATACAGATAGCGGTGTAGATATTTCCATGTTTATACAGATCGTGGTGAAGCTATTCCCATGTTTATACAGATCGCGGTGTAGATATTTCCATGTTTATTCAGATAACGGTGTAGATATTTCCATGTTTATACAGATCGTGGTGAAGATATTTCCATGTTTATACAGATAGCGGTGTAGATATTTCCATGTTTTTACAGATATTGGTGTAGATATTTCCATGTTTACACAGATTGCGGTGTAGATATTTCCATCTTTCTACTGATGGCATTGTAGATATTTCCATGTTTATACAGATGGCGGTGTAGATATTTCCATGTTTACATAGATGGTGGTGAAGATATTACAATGTTTATACAGATAGCGGTGTAGATATTTCCATGTTTATACAGATCGTGGTGAAGATATTTCCATGTTTATACAGACCGCGGTGTAGATATTTCCATGTTTATACAGATAGCGGTGTAGATATTTCCATGTTTATACAGATCGTGGTGAAGCTATTTCCATGTTTATACAGATCGCGGTGTAGATATTTCCATGTTTATACAGATAGCGGTGTAGATATATCCATGTTTATACAGATCGCAGTGTAGATATTTCCATGTTTATACAGATAGCGGTGTAATTTCCATGTTTATACAGATAGCGGTGTAGATATTTCCATGTTTTTACAGATATTGGTGTAGATATTTCCATGTTTACACAGATTGCGGTGTAGATATTTCCATCTTTCTACAGATGGCATTGTAGATATTTCCATCTTTATACAGATGGCGGTGTAGATATTTCCATGTTTATATAGATGGTGATGTAGATATTACCATGTTTATACAGATAGCGGTGTAGATATTTCCATATTTATACAGATCGTGGTGAAGATATTTCCATGTTTATACAGATCGCGGTGTAGATATTTCCATGTTTATACAGATAGCGGTGTAGATATTTCTATGTTTATAGAGATCGCAGTGTAGATATTTCCAGGTTTATACAGATAGCGGTGTATATATTTCCATGTTTATACAGATAGCGGTGTAGATATTTCCATGTTTATACAGATGGCAGTGTAGATATTTCCATGTTTATAGAGATGGCGGTGTAGATATTTCCACGTTCATTGAGATAGCGGTGTAGATATATCCATGTTCATAGAGATAGCAGTGAGGATATTTCCATGTTTATACAGATAGCAGTGTAGATATTTCCATTTTTATAGAGATAGCGGTTTTGATATTCCATATTTATACAGATAGAGGTGTTGTTATTTCCATGTTTATATAGATAGCGGTGTAGATATTTCCATATTTCTACAGATGACTGTGTAGATATTTCCATGTTTGTACAGATGGCAGTGTAGATATTTCCATGTTTATAGAGATAGCGGTGTAGATATTTTCATGTTTATTCAGATTTCGGAGGAGATATGTCAATGTTTATACAGATAGCAATGGATATATTTCCAAGTTAATACACATAGCAGTGTAGATATTTCCATGTTTATACAGATCACGGTGTAGATATTTCCATGTTTATACAGATCATGTTGTAGATATTTCCATGTTTATACAGATCGCGGTGTTGATATTACCATGTTTATAAGGATAGAGTTGCAAATATTTCCACATTTATGCAGATAGCGGTTTAGTTATTAGCATGTTTATACAGATAGCGGTGTAGATATTTCCATGTTTATACAGATCGCGGTGTAGATATGTCCATGTTTATACAGATAGCGGTGTAGATATTTCCATGTTTTTACTGATATTGGTGTAGATATTTCCATGTTTACACAGATTGCGGTGTAGATATTTCCATCTTTCTACAGATGGCATTGTAGATATTTCCATGATTATACAGATGGCGGTGTAGATATTTCCATGTTTATATAGATGGTGGTATAGATATTACCATGCTTATACAGATAGCGGTGTTGATATTTCCATGTTTATACAGATAGCGGTGTAGATATTTCCATTTTTATACAGATGGCAGTGTAGATATTTCCATGTTTATAGAGATGTCGGTGTAGATATTTCCATGTTCATTGAGATAGCTGTGTAGATATATCCATGTTCATAGAGATAGCAGTGAGTATATTTCCATGTTTATACAGATAGCAGTGTAGACATTTCCATTTTTATAGAGATAGCGGTTTAGATATTTCATATTTATACAGATAGAGGTGTAGATATTTCCATGTTTATACAGATTGCGGTGTAGATATTTCCATGTTTATACAGATGGCTGTGTAGATATTTCCATGTTTATACAGATGACTTTGTAGGTATTTCCATTTTTATACAGATGGCGTTGTAGATATTTCCATGTTTATAGAGATAGCTGTGCAGATACTTCCATGTTTATACAGATAGCGGTGTAGATATATCCATGTTTATACAGAACGCGGTGTAGATATTTCCATGTTTATGCAGATCGCGGTGTAGATATTTCCATGTTTATACAGATAGTGGTGTAGATATTTCCATGTTTTTACAGATACTGGTGTAGATATTTCCATGTTTACACAGATTGCGGTGTAGATATTTCCATCTTTCTACAGATGGCATTGTAGATATTTCCATGATTATACAGATGGCGGTGTAGATATTTCCATGTTTATATAGATGGTGGTGTAGATATTAACATGTTTATACAGATAGCGATGTAGATATTTCCATGTTTATACAGATCGTGGTGAAGATATTTCCATGTTTATACAGATCGCGGTGTAGATATTTCCATATTTATACAGATAACGGTGTAGATATTTCCATGTTTATACAGATCGTGGTGAAGATATTTCCATGTTTATACAGATAGCGGTGTAGATATTTCCATGTTTTTACAGATATTGGTGTAGATATTTCCATGTTTACACAGATTGCGGTGTAGATATTTCCATCTTTCTACTGATGGCATTGTAGATATTTCCATGTTTATACAGATGGCGGTGTAGATATATCCATGTTTACATAGATGTTGGTGAAGATATTACAATGTTTATACAGATAGCGGTGTAGATATTTCCATGTTTATACAGATCGTGGTGAAGATATTTCCATGTTTATACAGACCGCGGTGTAGATATTTCCATGTTTATACAGATAGCGGTGTAGATATTTCCATGTTTATACAGATCGTGGTGAAGCTATTTCCATGTTTATACAGATCGCGGTGTAGATATTTCCATGTTTATACAGATAGCGGTGTAGATATATCCATGTTTATACAGATCGCAGTGTAGATATTTCCATGTTTATACAGATCGCGGTGTAATTTCCATGTTTATACAGATAGCGGTGTAGATATTTCCATGTTTTTACAGATATTGGTGTAGATATTTCCATGTTTACACAGATTGCGGTGTAGATATTTCCATCTTTCTACAGATGGCATTGTAGATATTTCCATCTTTATACAGATGGCGGTGTAGATATTTCCATGTTTATATAGATGGTGATGTAGATATTACCATGTTTATACAGATAGCGGTGTAGATATTTCCATATTTATACAGATCGTGGTGAAGATATTTCCATGTTTATACAGATCGCGGTGTAGATATTTCCATGTTTATACAGATAGCGGTGTAGATATTTCCATGTTTATACAAATCGTGGTGAAGATATTTCCATGTTTATACAGATAGCGGTGTAGATATTTCCATGTTTTTACAGATATTGGTGTAGATATTTCCATGTTTACACAGATTGCGGTGTAGATATTTCCATCTTTCTACAGACGGCATTGTAGATATTTCCATGTTTATTCAGATGGCTGTGTAGGTATTTCCATGTTTATATAGATGGTGGTGAAGATATTACAATGTTTATACAGATAGTGGTGTAGATATTTCCATGTTTATACAGATCCTGGTGTGGATATTTCCATGTTTATACAGATCGCGGTGTAGATATTTCCATGTTTATACAGATCGCGGTGTAGATATTTCCATGTTTATACAGATAGCGGTGTAGATATTTCCATGTTTATACAGATCGTGGTGAAGATATTTCCATGTTTATACAGATCGCGGAGTAGATATTTCCATGTTTATACAGATCGCGGTGTAGATATTTCCATGTTTATACAGATCGCGGTGTAGATATTTCCATGTTTATACAGATAGCGGTGTAGATATTTCCATGTTTTTACAGATATTGGTGTAGATATTTCCATGTTTACACAGATTGCGGTGTAGATATTTCCATCTTTCTACAGATGGCATTGTAGATATTTCCATGATTATAGAGATGGCGGTGTAGATATTTCCATGTTTATATAGATGGTAGTGTAGATATTACCATGTTTATACAGATAGCGGTGTAGATATTTCCATGTTTATAGAGATAGCGGTGTAGATATTTCCATTTTTTTACAGATGGCAGTGTAGATATTTCCATGTCTATAGAGATGTCGGTGTAGATATTTCCATGTTCATTGAGATAGCTGTGTAGATATATCCATGTTCATAGAGATAGCAGTGAGGATATTTCCATGTTTATAAAGATAGCAGTGTAGATATTTCCGTTTTTATAGAGATAGCAGTTTTGATATTTCATATTTATACAGATAGAGGTGTAGATATTTCCATGTTTATACAGATTGCGGTGTAGATATTTCCATGTTTATACAGATCGTGGTGAAGATATTTCCATGTTTATACAGATCGCGGTGTAGATATTTCTATGTTTATACAGATCGCAGTGTAGATATTTCCATGTTTATACAGATAGCGGTGTATATATTTCCATGTTTATACAGATAGCGGTGTTGATATTTCCATGTTTATACAGATGGCAGTGTAGATATTTCCATGTTTATAGAAATGGCGGTGTAGATATTTCCACGTTCATTGAGATAACGGTATAGATATATCCATGTTCATAGAGATAGCAGTGAGGATATTTCCATGTTTATACAGATAGCAGTGTAGATATTTCCATTTTTATAGAGACAGCGGTTTTGATATTTCATATTTATACAGATAGAGGCGTAGTTATTTCCATGTTTATAGAGATAGCGGTGTAGATATTTCCATATTTCTACAGATGACTGTGTAGATATTTCCATGTTTGTACAGATGGCACTGTAGATATTTCCATGTTTAGAGAGATAGCGGTGTAGATATTTTCATGTTTATTCAGATTGCGGTGGAGATATGTCAATGTTTATACAGATAGCAATGGATATATTTCCACGTTAATACACATAGCAGTGTAGATATTTCCATGTTTATACAGATCACGGTGTAGATATTTCCATGTTTATACAAATCATGTTGTAGATATTTCCATGTTTATACAGATCTCGGTGTTGATATTACCATGTTTATAAGGATAGAGGTGCAAATATTTCCATATTTATGCAGATAGCGGTTTAGTTATTAGCAGGTTTATACAGATAGCGGTGTAGATATTTCCATGTATAAACAGATGTCTGTGTATATATTTCCATGTGTATACAGATGGAGGTGTAGATATTTCCTTGTTTATACAAATAGCGGTGTAGTTATTTACATGTTTATACAGATCACGGTGTAGATATTTCCTTGTTTATACAAATAGCGGTGTAGTTATTTCCATGTTTATACAAATCGTGGTGAAGATATTTCCATGTTTATACAGTTCGCGGTGTAGATATTTCCATGTTTATACAGATCGCGGTGTAGATATTTCCATGTTTATACAGATAGAGCTGTAGATATTTCCATGTTTTTACTGATATTGGTGTAGATATTTCCATGTTTACACAGATTGCGGTGTAGATATTTCCATCTTTCTACAGATGGCATTGTAGATATTTGCATGATTATACAGATGGCGGTGTAGATATTTCCATGTTTATATAGATGGTGGTATAGATATTACCATGTTTATACAGATAGCGGTGTAGATATTTCCATGTTTATACAGATAGCGGTGTAGATATTTCCATTTTTATACAGATGGCAGTGTAGATATTTCCATGTTTATAGAGATGTCGGTGTAGATATTTCCATGTTCATTGAGATAGCTGTGTAGATATATCCATGTTCATAGAGATAGCAGTGAGGATATTTCCATGTTTATACAGATAGCAGTGTAGATATTTCCATTTTTATAGAGATA
Organism: Pan troglodytes; assembly: GCF_028858775.2. NCBI lineage: Eukaryota > Metazoa > Chordata > Mammalia > Primates > Hominidae > Pan > Pan troglodytes. The sequence goes on from NC_072418.2 coordinate 62,806,424, forward strand.
GCGGTTTTGATATTTCATATTTATACAGATAGAGGTGTAGATATTTCCATGTTTATACAGATTGCAGTGTAGATATTTCCATGTTTATACAGATCGTGGTGAAGATATTTCCATGTTTATACAGATCGCGGTGTAGATATTTCCATGTTTATACAGATCGCAGTGTAGATATTTCCACGTTTATACAGATAGCGGTGTATATATTTCCATGTTTATACAGATAGCAGTGTAGATATTTCCATGTTTATACAGATGGCAGTGTAGATATTTCCATGTTTATAGAGATGGCGGTGTAGATATTTCCACGTTCATTGAGATAGCGGTGTAGATATATCCATGTTCATAGAGATAGCAGTGAGTATATTTCCATGTTTATACAGATAGCAGTGTAGATATTTCCATTTTTATAGAGATAGCGGTTTTGATATTTCATATTTATACAGATAGAGGTGTAGTTATTTCCATGTTTATAGAGATAGCGGTGTAGATATTTCCATATTTCTACAGATGACTGTGTAGGTATTTCCATGTTTGTACAGATATCAGTGTAGATATTTCCATGTTTATAGAGATAGCGGATTAGATATTTTCATGTTTATACAGATTGCGGTGGAGATATGTCAATGTTTATACAGATAGCAATGGATATATTTCCATGTTAATACACATAGCAGTGTAGATATTTCCATGTTTATACAGATCACGGTGTAGATATTTCCATGTTTATACAGATCATGTTGTAGATATTTCCATGTTTATACAGATCACAGTGTTGATATTACCATGTTTATAAGGGTAGAGGTGCAAATATTTCCACATTTATGCAGATAGCGGTTTAGTTATTAGCAGGTTTATACAGATAGTGGTGTAGATATTTCCATGTATAAACAGATGTCTGTGTATATATTTCCATGTTTATACAGATGGAGGTGTAGATATTTCCTTGTTTATACAAATAGCGGTGTAGTTATTTCCATGTTTATACAGATCACGGTGTAGATATTTCCTTGTTTATACAAATAGCGGTGTAGTTATTTCCATGTTTATACAGATAGCGGTGTAGATATTTCCTTGTTTCTACAAATAGCGGTGTAGATATTTCCATGTTTATACAGATCACGGTGTAGATATTTCCTTGTTTATACAAATAGCGGTGTAGTTATTTCCATGTTTATACAAATAGCGGTGTAGATATTTCCATGTATATACAGATGGCTGTGTAGATATTTCCATGTTTATACAGATGGCTGTGTAGATATTTCCATGTTTATACAGATGACTTTGTAGGTATTTATATTTTTATACAGATGGCGGTGAACATATTTCCATGTTTATAGAGATAGCTGTGTAGATATTTCCATGTTTATACAAATAGCAGTGTAGATATATCCATGTTTATACAGATCGCGGTGTAGATATTTCCATGTTTATATAGAACGCGGTGTAGATATTTCCATGTTTATACAGATAGCGGTGTAGATATTTCCATGTTTTTACAGATATTGGTGTAGATATTTCCATGTTTACACAGATTGCGGTGTAGATATTTCCATCTTTCTACAGATGGCATTGTAGATATTTCCATGTTTATACAGATGGCGGTGTAGATATTTCCATGTTTATATAGATGGTGGTGTAGATATTACCATGTGTATACAGATAGCGGTGTAGATATTTCCATATTTATACAGATCGTGGTGAAGCTATTTCCATGTTTATACAGATCGCGGTGTAGATATTTCCATGTTTATACAGATAACGGTGTAGATATTTCCATGTTTACACAGATCGTGGTGAAGATATTCCCATGTTTATACAGATAGCGGTGAGGATATTTCCATGTTTTTACAGATATTGGTGTAGATATTTCCATGTTTACACAGATGGCGGTGTAGATATTTCCATCTTTCTACTGATGGCATTGTAGATATTTCCATGTTTATACAGATGGCGGTGTAGATATTTCCATGTTTACATAGATGGTGGTGAAGATATTACAATGTTTATACAGATAGCGGTGTAGATATTTCCATGTTTATACAGATCGTGGTGAAGATATTTCCATGTTTATACAGACCGCGGTGTAGATATTTCCATGTTTATACAGATAGCGGTTTAGATATTTCCATGTTATTACAGATCGTGGTGAAGCTATTTCCATGTTTATACAGATCGCGGTGTAGATATTTCCATGTTTATACAGATAGCGGTGTAGATATATCCATGTTTATACAGAACGCAGTGTAGATATTTCCATGTTTATACAGATCACGGTGTAATTTCCATGTTTATACAGATAGCGGTGTAGATATTTCCATGTTTTTACAGATATTGGTGTAGATATTTCCATGTTTACACAGATTGCGGTGTAGATATTTCCATCTTTCTACAGATGGCATTGTAGATATTTCCATCTTTATACAGATGGCGGTGTAGATATTTCCATGTTTATATAGATGGTGATGTAGATATTACCATGTTTATACAGATAGCGGTGTAGATATTTCCATATTTATACAGATCGTGGTGAAGATATTTCCATGTTTATACAGATCGCGGTGTAGATATTTCCATGTTTATACAGATAGCGGTGTAGATATTTCCATGTTTATACAGATCGTGGTGAAGATATTTCCATGTTTATACAGATCGCGGTGTAGATATTTCCATGTTTATACAGATCGCGGTGTAGATATTTCCATGTTTATACAGATAGCGGTGTATATATTTCCATGTTTTTACAGATATTGGTGTAGATATTTCCATGTTTACACAGATTGCGGTGTAGATATTTCCATCTTTCTACAGATGGCATTGTAGATATTTCCATGATTATAGAGATGGCGGTGTAGATATTTCCATGTTTATACAGATATCTGTGTAGATATTTCCATGTTTATACAGATCGTGGTGAAGATATTTCCATGTTTATACAGATCGCGGTGTAGATATTTCCATGTTTATACAGATAGCGGTGTAGATATTTCCTTGTTTATACAAATAGCGGTGTAGTTATTTCCATGTTTATACAGATAGCGGTGTAAATATTTCCATGTATATACAGATGGCTGTGTAGATATTTCCATGTTTATACAGATGGCTGTGTAGATATTTCCATGTTTATACAGATAACTTTGTAGGTATTTCCATTTTTATACAGATGGCGTTGTAGATATTTCCAAGTTTATAGAGATAGCTGTGCAGATACTTCCATGTTTATACAGATAGCGGTGTAGATATATCCATGTTTATACAGATCGCGGTGTAGATATTTCCATATTTATGCAGATCGCGGTGTAGATATTTCGATGTTTATACAGATAGCGGTGTAGATATTTCCATGTTTTTACAGATATTGGTGTAGATATTTCCATGTTTACACAGATTGCGGTGTAGATATTTCCATCTTTCTACAGATGGCATTGTAGATATTTCCATGATTATACAGATGGCGGTGTAGATATTTCCATGTTTATATAGATGGTGGTGTAGATATTAACATGTTTATACAGATAGCGATGTAGATATTTCCATGTTCATACAGATCGTGGTGAAGCTATTTCCATGTTTATACAGATCGCGGTGTAGATATTTCCATGTTTATACAGATAACGGTGTAGATATTTCCATGTTTATACAGATCGTGGTGAAGATATTTCCATGTTTATACAGATAGCGGTGTAGATATTTCCATGTTTTTACAGATATTGGTGTAGATATTTCCATGTTTACACAGATTGCGGTGTAGATATTTCCATCTTTCTACTGATGGCATTGTAGATATTTCCATGTTTATACAGATGGCGGTGTAGATATTTCCATGTTTACATAGATGGTGGTGAAGATATTACAATGTTTATACAGATAATGGTGTAGATATTTCCATGTTTATACAGATCGTGGTGAAGATATTTCCATGTTTATACAGACCGCGGTGTAGATATTTCCATGTTTATACAGATAGCGGTGTAGATATTTCCATGTTATTACAGATCGTGGTGAAGCTATTTCCATGTTTATACAGATCGCGGTGTAGATATTTCCATGTTTATACAGATAGCGGTGTAGATATATCCATGTTTATACAGAACGCAGTGTAGATATTTCCATGTTTATACAGATCGCGGTGTAATTTCCATGTTTATACAGATAGCGGTGTAGATATTTCCATGTTTTTACAGATATTGGTGTAGATATTTCCATGTTTACACAGATTGCGGTGTAGATATTTCCATCTTTCTACAGATGGCATTGTAGATATTTCCATCTTTATACAGATGGCGGTGTAGATATTTCCATGTTTATATAGATGGTGATGTAGATATTACCATGTTTATACAGATAGTGGTGTAGATATTTCCATATTTATACAGATCGTGGTGAAGATATTTCCATGTTTATACAGATCGCGGTGTAGATATTTCCATGTTTATACAGATAGCGGTGTAGATATTTCCATGTTTATACAGATAGCGGTGTAGATATTTCCATGTTTTTACAGATATTGGTGTAGATATTTCCATGTTTACACAGATTGCGGTGTAGATATTTCCATCTTTCTACAGACGGCATTGTAGATATTTCCATGTTTATTCAGATGGCGTTGTAGGTATTTCCATGTTTATATAGATGGTGGTGTAGATATTACAATGTTTATACAGATAGTGGTGTAGATATTTCCATGTTTATACAGATCGTGGTGTGGATATTTCCATGTTTATACAGATCGCGGTTTAGATATTTCCATGTTTATACAGATCGCGGTGTAGATATTTCCATGTTTATACAGATAGCGGTGTAGATATTTCCATGTTTATACAGATCGTGGTGAAGATATTTCCATGTTTATACAGATCGCGGTGTAGATATTTCCATGTTTATACAGATCGCGGTGTAGATATTTCCATGTTTATACAGATAGCGGTGTATATATTTCCATGTTTTTACAGATATTGGTGTAGATATTTCCATGTTTACACAGATTGCGGTGTAGATATTTCCATCTTTCTACAGATGGCATTGTAGATATTTCCATGATTATAGAGATGGCGGTGTAGATATTTCCATGTTTATACAGATAGCGGTGTAGATATTTCCATGTTTATACAGATCGTGGTGAAGATATTTCCATGTTTATACAGATCACGGTGTAGATATTTCCTTGTTTATACAAATAGCGGTGTAGTTATTTCCATGTTTATACAGATAGCGGTGTAAATATTTCCATGTATATACAGATGGCTGTGTAGATATTTCCATGTTTATACAGATGGCTGTGTAGATATTTCCATGTTTATACAGATGACTTTGTAGGTATTTCCATTTTTATACAGATGGCGTTCTAGATATTTCCATGTTTATAGAGATAGCTGTGCAGATACTTCCATGTTTATACAGATAGCGGTGTAGATATATCCATGTTTATACAGATCGCGGTGTAGATATTTCCATGTTTATGCAGATCGCGGTGTAGATATTTCGATGTTTATATAGATAGCGGTGTAGATATTTCCATGTTTTTACAGATATTGGTGTAGATATTTCCATGTTTACACAGATTGCGGTGTAGATATTTACATCTTTCTACAGATGGCATTGTAGATATTTCCATGATTATACAGATGGCGGTGTAGATATTTCCATGTTTATATAGATGGTGGTGTAGATATTAACATGTTTATACAGATAGCGATGTAGATATTTCCATGTTTATACAGATCGTGGTGAAGCTATTTCCATGTTTATACAGATCGCGGTGTAGATATTTCCATGTTTATACAGATAACGGTGTAGATATTTCCATGTTTATGCAGATCGTGGTGAAGATATTTCCATGTTTATACAGATAGCGGTGTAGATATTTCCATGTTTTTACAGATATTGGTGTAGATATTTCCATGTTTACACAGATTGCGGTGTAGATATTTCCATCTTTCTACTGATGGCATTGTAGATATTTCCATGTTTATACAGATGGCGGTGTAGATATTTCCATGTTTACATAGATGGTGGTGAAGATATTACAATGTTTATACAGATAGCGGTGTAGATATTTCCATGTTTATACAGATCGTGGTGAAGATATTTCCATGTTTATACAGACCGCGGTGTAGATATTTCCATGTTTATACAGATAGCGGTGTAGTTATTTCCATGTTTATACAGATCGTGGTGAAGCTATTTCCATGTTTATACAGATCGCGGTGTAGATATTTCCATGTTTATACAGATAGCGGTGTAGATATATCCATGTTTATACAGATCGCAGTGTAGATATTTCCATGTTTATACAGATCGCGGTGTAATTTCCATGTTTATACAGATAGCGGTGTAGATATTTCCATGTTTTTACAGATATTGGTGTAGATATTTCCATGTTTACACAGATTGCGGTGTAGATATTTCCATCTTTCTACAGATGGCATTGTAGATATTTCCATCTTTATACAGATGGCGGTGTAGATATTTCCATGTTTATATAGATGGTGATGTAGATATTACCATGTTTATACAGATAGCGGTGTAGATATTTCCATATTTATACAGATCGTGGTGAAGATATTTCCATGATTATACAGATCGCGGTGCAGATATTTCCATGTTTATACAGATAGCGGTGTAGATATTTCCATGTTTTTACAGATATTGGTGTAGATATTTCCATGTTTACACAGATTGCAGTGTAGATATTTCCATCTTTCTACAGACGGCATTGTAGATATTTCCATGTTTATTCAGATGGCGGTGTAGGTATTTCCATGTTTATATAGATGGTGGTGTAGATATTACAATGTTTATACAGATAGTGGTGTAGATATTTCCATGTTTATACAGATCGTGGTGTGGATATTTCCATGTTTATACACATCACGGTGTAGATATTTCCATGTTTATACAGATCGCGGTGTAGATATTTCCATGTTTATACAGATCGTGGTGTGGATATTTCCATGTTTATACAGATCGCGGTGCAGATATTTCCATGTTTATACAGATCGCGGTGTAGATATTTCCATGTTTATACAGATAGCGGTGTAGATACTTCCATGTTTATACAGATAGCGGTGTAGATATATCCATGTTTATACAGATCGCGGTGTAGATATTTCCATGTTTATGCAGATCGCGGTGTAGATATTTCGATGTTTATACAGATAGCGGTGTAGATATTTCCATGTTTTTACAGATATTGGTGTAGATATTTCCATGTTTACACAGATTGCGGTGTAGATATTTCCATGTTTGTACAGATAGCGGTGTAGATATTTCCATGTTTATACAGATCGTGGTGAAGATATTTCCATGTTTATACAGATCGCGGTGTAGATATTTCTATGTTTATACAGATCGCGGTGTAGATATTTCCATGTTTATACAGATAGCGGTGTATATATTTCCATGTTTTTACAGATATTGGTGTAGATATTTCCATGTTTACACAGATTGCGGTGTAGATATTTCCATCTTTCTACAGATGGCATTGTAGATATTTCCATGATTATAGAGATGGCGGTGTAGATATTTCCATGTTTATACAGATAGCGGTGTAGATATTTCCATGTTTATACAGATCGTGGTGAAGATATTTCCATGTTTATACAGATCGCGGTGTAGATATTTCCATGTTTATACAGATCACGGTGTAGATATTTCCTTGTTTATACAAATAGCGGTGTAGTTATTTCCATGTTTATACAGATAGCGGTGTAAATATTTCCATGTATATACAGATGGCTGTGTAGATATTTCCATGTTTATACAGATGGCTGTGTAGATATTTCCATGTTTATACAGATGACTTTGTAGGTATTTCCATTTTTATACAGATGGCGTTGTAGATATTTCCATGTTTATAGAGATAGCTGTGCAGATACTTCCATGTTTATACAGATAGCGGTGTAGATATATCCATGTTTATACAGATCGCGGTGTAGATATTTCCATGTTTATGCAGATCGCGGTGTAGATATTTCGATGTTTATACAGATAGCGGTGTAGATATTTCCATGTTTTTACAGATATTGGTGTAGATATTTCCATGTTTACACAGATTGCGGTGTAGATATTTCCATCTTTCTACAGATGGCATTGTAGATATTTCCATGATTATACAGATGGCGGTGTAGATATTTCCATGTTTATATAGATGGTCGTGTAGATATTAACATGTTTATACAGATAGCGATGTAGATATTTCCATGTTTATACAGATCGTGGTGAAGCTATTTCCATGTTTATACAGATCGCGGTGTAGATATTTCCATGTTTATACAGATAACGGTGTAGATATTTCCATGTTTATACAGATCGTGGTGAAGATATTTCCATGTTTATACAGATAGCGGTGTAGATATTTCCATGTTTTTACAGATATTGGTGTAGATATTTCCATGTTTACACAGATTGCGGTGTAGATATTTCCATCTTTCTACTGATGGCATTGTAGATATTTCCATGTTTATACAGATGGCGTTGTAGATATTTCCATGTTTACATAGATGGTGGTGAAGATATTACAATGTTTATACAGATAGCGGTGTAGATATTTCCATGTTTATACAGATCGTGGTGAAGATATTTCCATGTTTATACAGACCGCGGTGTAGATATTTCCATGTTTATACAGATAGCGGTGTAGATATTTCCATGTTATTACAGATCGTGGTGAAGCTATTTCCATGTTTATACAGATCGCGGTGTAGATATTTCCATGTTTATACAGATAGCGGTGTAGATATTTCCATGTTTTTACAGATATTGGTGTAGATATTTCCATGTTTACACAGATTGCGGTGTAGATATTTCCATGTTTATACAGATCGCGGTGTAATTTCCATGTTTATACAGATAGCGGTGTAGATATTTCCATGTTTTTACAGATATTGGTGTAGATATTTCCATGTTTACACAGATTGCGGTGTAGATATTTCCATCTTTCTACAGATGGCATTGTAGATATTTCCATCTTTATACAGATGGCGGTGTAGATATTTCCATGTTTATATAGATGGTGATGTAGATATTACCATGTTTATACAGATAGCGGTGTAGATATTTCAATATTTATACAGATCGTGGTGAAGATATTTCCATGATTATACAGATCGTGGTGTAGATATTTCCATGTTTATACAGATAGCGGTGTAGATATTTCCATGTTTATACAAATCGTGGTGAAGATATTTCCATGTTTATACAGATAGCGGTGTAGATATTTCCATGTTTTTACAGATATTGGTGTAGATATTTCCATGTTTACACAGATTGCGGTGTAGATATTTCCATCTTTCTACAGACGGCATTGTAGATATTTCCATGTTTATTCAGATGGCGGTGTAGATATTTCCATGTTTATATAGATGGTGGTGTAGATATTACAATGTTTATACAGATAGTGGTGTAGATATTTCCATGTTTATACAGATCGTGGTGTGGATATTTCCATGTTTATACAGATCACGGTGTAGATATTTCCATGTTTATACAGATCGCGGTGTAGATATTTCCATGTTTATACAGATCGTGGTGTGGATATTTCCATGTTTATACAGATCGCGGTGCAGATATTTCCATGTTCATACAGATCGCGGTGTAGATATTTCCATGTTTATACAGATAGCGGTGTAGATACTTCCATGTTTATACAGATAGCGGTGTAGATATATCCATGTTTATACAGATCGCGGTGTAGATATTTCCATGTTTATGCAGATCGCGGTGTAGATATTTCGATGTTTATACAGATAGCGGTGTAGATATTTCCATGTTTTTACAGATATTGGTGTAGATATTTCCATGTTTACACAGATTGCGGTGTAGATATTTCCATCTTTCTACAGAAGGCATTGTAGATATTTCCATGATTATACAGATGGCGGTGTAGATATTTCCATGTTTATATAGATGGTGGTGTAGATATTAACATGTTTATACAGATAGCGATGTAGATATTTCCATGTTTATACAGATCGTGGTGAAGCTATTTCCATGTTTATACAGATCGCGGTGTAGATATTTCCATGTTTATACAGATAACGGTGTAGATATTTCCATGTTTATATGGATCGTGGTGAAGATATTTCCATGTTTATACAGATAGCGGTGTAGATATTTCCATGTTTTTACAGATATTGGTGTAGATATTTCCATGTTTACACAGATTGCGGTGTAGATATTTCCATCTTTCTACTGATGGCATTGTAGATATTTCCATGTTTATACAGATGGAGGTGTAGATATTTCCATGTTTACATAGATGGTGGTGAAGATATTACAATGTTTATACAGATAGTGGTGTAGATATTTCCATGTTTATACAGATCGTGGTGAAGCTATTTCCATGTTTATACAGATCGCGGTGTAGATATTTCCATGTTTATACAGATAGCGGTGTAGATATATCCATGTTTATACAGATCGCAGTGTAGATATTTCCATGTTTATACAGATCGCGGTGTAATTTCCATGTTTATACAGATAGCGGTGTAGATATTTCCATGTTTTTACAGATATTGGTGTAGATATTTCCATGTTTACACAGATTGCGGTGTAGATATTTCCATCTTTCTACAGATGGCATTGTAGATATTTCCATCTTTATACAGATGGCGGTGTAGATATTTCCATGTTTATATAGATGGTGATGTAGATATTACCATGTTTATACAGATAGCGGTGTAGATATTTCCATATTTATACAGATCGTGGTGAAGATATTTCCATGTTTATACAGATCGCAGTGTAGATATTTCCATGTTTATAGAGATAGCGGTGTAGATATTTCCATGTTTATACAAATCGTGGTGAAGATATTTCCATGTTTATACAGATAGCGGTGTAGATATTTCCATGTTTTTACAGATATTGGTGTAGATATTTCCATGTTTACACAGATTGCGGTGTAGATATTTCCATCCTTCTACAGACGGCATTGTAGATATTTCCATGGTTATTCAGATGGCGGTGTAGGTATTTCCATGTTTATATAGATGGTGGTGTAGATATTACAATGTTTATACAGATAGTGGTGTAGATATTTCCATGTTTATACAGATCGTGGTGTGGATATTTCCATGTTTATACAGATCGCGGTGTAGATATTTCCATGTTTATACAGATCGCGGTGTAGATATTTCCATGTTTATACAGATAGCGGTGTAGATATTTCCATGTTTATACAGATCGTGGGGAAGATATTTCCATGTTTATACAGATCGCGGTGTAGATATTTCCATGTTTATACAGATCGCGGTGTAGATATTTCCATGTTTATACAGATAGCGGTGTATATATTTCCATGTTTTTACAGATATTGGTGTAGATATTTCCATGTTTACACAGATTGCGGTGTAGATATTTCCATCTTTCTACAGATGGCATTGTAGATATTTCCATGATTATAGAGATGGCGGTGTAGATATTTCCATGTTTATACAGATAGCGGTGTAGATATTTCCATGTTTATACAGATCACGGTGTACATATTTCCATGTTTATACAGATCATGTTGTAGTTATTTCCATGTTTATACAGATCGCGGTGTTGATATTACCATGTTTACAAGGATAGAGTTGCAAATATTTCCACATTTATGCAGATAGCGGTTTAGTTATTAGCATGTTTATACAGATAGCGGTGTAGATATTTCCATGTATAAACAGATGCCTGTGTATATATTTCCATGTTTATACAGATCACGGTGTAGATATTTCCTTGTTTATACAAATAGCGGTGTAGTTATTTCCATGTTTATACAGATAGCGGTGTAGATATTTCCTTGTTTCTACAAATAGCGGTGTAGATATTTCCATGTTTATACAGATCACGGTGTAGATATTTCCTTGTTTATACAAATAGCGGAGTAGTTATTTCCATGTTTATACAGATAGCGGTGTAGATATATCCATGTTTATACAGATCGCAGTGTAGATATTTGCATGTTTATACAGATCGCGGTGTAATTTCCATGTTTATACAGATAGCGGTGTAGATATTTCCATGTTTTTACAGATATTGGTGTAGATATTTCCATGTTTACACAGATTGCGGTGTAGATATTTCCATCTTTCTACAGATGGCATTGTAGATATTTCCATCTTTATACAGATGGCGGTGTAGATATTTCCATGTTTATATAGATGGTGATGTAGATATTACCATGTTTATACAGATAGCGGTGTAGATATTTCCATATTTATACAGATCGTGGTGAAGATATTTCCATGTTTATACAGATCGCGGTGTAGATATTTCCATGTTTATACAGATAGCGGTGTAGATATTTCCATGTTTATACAAATCGTGGTGAAGATATTTCCATGTTTATACAGATAGCGGTGTAGATATTTCCATGTTTTTACAGATATTGGTGTAGATATTTCCATGTTTACACAGATTGCGGTGTAGATATTTCCATCTTTCTACAGACGGCATTGTAGATATTTCCATGTTTATTCAGATGGCGGTGAAGGTATTCCCATGTTTATATAGATGGTGGTGTAGATATTACAATGTTTATACAGATAGTGGTGTAGATATTTCCATGTTTATACAGATCGTGGTGTGGATATTTCCATGTTTATACAGATCGCGGTGTAGATATTTCCATGTTTATACAGATCGCGGTGTAGATATTTCCATGTTTATACAGATAGCGGTGTAGATATTTCCATGTTTATACAGATCGTGGTGAAGATATTTCCATGTTTATACAGATCGCGGTGTAGATATTTCCATGTTTATACAGATCGCGGTGTAGATATTTCCATGTTTATACAGATCGCGGTGTAGATATTTCCATGTTTATACAGATAGCGGTGTAGATATTTCCATGTTTTTACAGATATTGGTGTAGATATTTCCATGTTTACACAGATTGCGGTGTAGATATTTCCATCTTTCTACAGATGGCATTGTAGATATTTCCATGATTATAGAGATGGCGGTGTAGATATTTCCATGTTTATATAGATGGTGGTGTAGATATTACCATGTTTATACAGATAGCGGTGTAGATATTTCCATGTTTATACAGATAGTGGTGTAGATATTTCTATTTTTATACAGATGGCAGTGTAGATATTTCCATGTCTATAGAGATGTCGGTGTAGATATTTCCATGTTCATTGAGATAGCTGTGTAGATATATCCATGTTCATAGAGATAGCAGTGAGGATATTTCCATGTTTATAAAGATAGCAGTGTAGATATTTCCATTTTTATAGAGATAGCAGTTTTGATATTTCATATTTATACAGATAGAGGTGTAGATATTTCCATGTTTATACAGATTGCGGTGTAGATATTTCCATGTTTATACAGATCGTGGTGAAGATATTTCCATGTTTATACAGATCGCGGTGTAGATATTTCTATGTTTATACAGATCGCAGTGTAGATATTTCCATGTTTATACAGATAGCGGTGTATATATTTCCATGTTTATACAGATAGCGGTGTTGATATTTCCATGTTTATACAGATGGCAGTGTAGATATTTCCATGTTTATAGAGATGGCGGTGTAGATATTTCCACGTTCATTGAGATAACGGTATAGATATATCCATGTTCATAGAGATAGCAGTGAGGATATTTCCATGTTTATACAGATAGCAGTGTAGATATTTCCATTTTTATAGAGACAGCGGTTTTGATATTTCATATTTATACAGATAGAGGCGTAGTTATTTCCATGTTTATAGAGATAGCGGTGTAGATATTTCCATATTTCTACAGATGACTGTGTAGATATTTCCATGTTTGTACAGATGGCACTGTAGATATTTCCATGTTTAGAGAGATAGCGGTGTAGATATTTTCATGTTTATTCAGATTGCGGTGGAGATATGTCAATGTTTATACAGATAGCAATGGATATATTTCCACGTTAATACACATAGCAGTGTAGATATTTCCGTGTTTATACAGATCACGGTGTAGATATTTCCATGTTTATACAAATCATGTTGTAGATATTTCCATGTTTATACAGATCTCGGTGTTGATATTACCATGTTTATAAGGATAGAGGTGCAAATATTTCCATATTTATGCAGATAGCGGTTTAGTTATTAGCAGGTTTATACAGATAGCGGTGTAGATATTTCCATGTATAAACAGATGTCTGTGTATATATTTCCATGTGTATAAAGATGGAGGTGTAGATATTTCCTTGTTTATACAAATAGCGGTGTAGTTATTTACATGTTTATACAGATCACGGTGTAGATATTTCCTTGTTTATACAAATAGCGGTGTAGTTATTTCCATGTTTATACAAATCGTGGTGAAGATATTTCCATGTTTATACAGATCGCGGTGTAGATATTTCCATGTTTATACAGATCGCGGTGTAGATATTTCCATGTTTATACAGATAGCGGTGTAGATATTTCCATGTTTTTACTGATATTGGTGTAGATATTTCCATGTTTACACAGATTGCGGTGTAGATATTTCCATCTTTCTACTGATGGCATTGTAGATATTTCCATGTTTATACAGATGGCGGTGTAGATATTTCCATGTTTACATAGATGGTGGTGAAGATATTACAATGTTTATACAGATAGCGGTGTAGATATTTCCATGTTTATACAGATCGTGGTGAAGATATTTCCATGTTTATACAGACCGTGGTGTAGATATTTCCATGTTTATACAGATAGCGGTGTAGATATTTCCATGTTTATACAGATCGTGGTGAAGCTATTTCCATGTTTATACAGATCGCGGTGTAGATATTTCCATGTTTATACAGATAGCGGTGTAGATATATCCATGTTTATACAGATCGCAGTGTAGATATTTCCATGTTTATACAGATCGCGGTGTAATTTCCATGTTTATACAGATAGCGGTGTAGATATTTCCATGTTTTTACAGATATTGGTGTAGATATTTCCATGTTTACACAGATTGCGGTGTAGATATTTCCATCTTTCTACAGATGGCATTGTAGATATTTCCATCTTTATACAGATGGCGGTGTAGATATTTCCATGTTTATATAGATGGTGATGTAGATATTACCATGTTTATACAGATAGCGGTGTAGATATTTCCATATTTATACAGATCGTGGTGAAGATATTTCCATGATTATACAGATCGCGGTGTGGATATTTCCATGTTTATACAGATAGCGGTGTAGATATTTCCATGTTTTTACAGATATTGGTGTAGATATTTCCATGTTTACACAGATTGCGGTGTAGATATTTCCATCTTTCTACAGACGGCATTGTAGATATTTCCATGTTTATTCAGATGGCGGTGTAGGTATTTCCATGTTTATATAGATGGTGGTGTAGATATTACAATGTTTATACAGATAGTGGTGTAGATATTTCCATGTTTATACAGATCGTGGTGTGGATATTTCCATGTTTATACAGATCACGGTGTAGATATTTCCATGTTTATACAGATCGCGGTGTAGATATTTCCATGTTTATACAGATCGTGGTGTGGATATTTCCATGTTTATACAGATCGCGGTGCAGATATTTCCATGTTTATACAGATCGCCGTGTAGATATTTCCATGTTTATACAGATAGCCGTGTAGATACTTCCATGTTTATACAGATAGCGGTGTAGATATATCCATGTTTATACAGAACGCGGTGTAGATATTTCCATGTTTATGCAGATCGCGGTGTAGATATTTCGATGTTTATACAGATAGCGGTGTAGATATTTCCATGTTTTTACAGATATTGGTGTAGATATTTCCATGTTTACACAGATTGCGGTGTAGATATTTCCATGTTTATACAGATAGCGGTGTAGATATTTCCATGTTTATACAGATCGTGGTGAAGATATTTCCATGTTTATACAGATCGCGGTGTAGATATTTCCATGTTTATACAGATCGCGGTGTAGATATTTCCATGTTTATACAGATAGCGGTGTATATATTTCCATGTTTTTACAGATATTGGTGTAGATATTTCCATGTTTACACAGACTGCGGTGTAGATATTTCCATCTTTCTACAGATGGCATTGAAGATATTTCCATGATTATAGAGATGGCGGTGTAGATATTTCCATGTTTATACAGATAGCGGTGTAGATATTTCCATGTTTATACAGATCGTGGTGAAGATATTTCCATGTTTATACAGATCGCGGTGTAGATATTTCCATGTTTATACAGATCACGGTGTAGATATTTCCTTGTTTATACAAATAGCGGTGTAGTTATTTCCATGTTTATACAAATAGCGGTGTAGATATTTCCATGTATATACAGATGGCTGTGTAGATATTTCCATGTTTATACAGATGGCTGTGTAGATATTTCCATGTTTATACAGATGACTTTGTAGGTATTTATATTTTTATACAGATGGCGGTGAACATATTTCCATGTTTATAGAGATAGCTGTGTAGATATTTCCATGTTTATACAAATAGCAGTGTAGATATATCCATGTTTATACAGATCGTGGTGTAGATATTTCCATGTTTATATAGAACGCGGTGTAGATATTTCCATGTTTATACAGATAGCGGTGTAGATATTTCCATCTTTTTACAGATACTGGTGTAGATATTTCCATGTTTACACAGATTGCGGTGTAGATATTTCCATCTTTCTACAGATGGCATTGTAGATATTTCCATGTTTATACAGATGGCGGTGTAGATATTTCCATGTTTATATAGATGGTGGTGTAGATATTACCATGTTCATACAGATAGCGGTGTAGATATTTCCATGTTTATACAGATCGTGGTGAAGCTATTTCCATGTTTATACAGATCGCGGTGTAGATATTTCCATGTTTATACAGATGGCGGTGTAGATATTTCCATGTTTATATAGATGGTGGTGTAGATATTACAATGTTTATACAGATAGCGGTGTAGATATTTCCATGTTTATACAGATCGTGGTGAAGATATTTCCATGTTTATACAGACCGCGGTGTAGATATTTCCATGTTTATACAGATAGCAGTGTAGATATTTCCATGTTTATACAGATCGTGGTGAAGCTATTTCCATGTTTATACAGATCGCGGTGTAGATATTTCCATGTTTATACAGATAGCGGTGTAGATATATCCATGTTTATACAGATCGCAGTGTAGATATTTCCATGTTTATACAGATCGCGGTGTAATTTCCATGTTTATACAGATAGCGGTGTAGATATTTCCATGTTTTTACAGATAGTGGTGTAGATATTTCCATGTTTACACAGATTGCGGTGTAGATATTTCCATCTTTCTACAGATGGCATTGTAGATATTTCCATCTTTATACAGATGGCGGTGTAGATATTTCCATGTTTATATAGATGGTGATGTAGATATTACCATGTTTATACAGATAGCGGTGTAGATATTTCCATATTTATACAGATCGTGGTGAAGATATTTCCATGTTTATACAGATCGCGGTGTAGATATTTCCATGTTTATACAGATAGCGGTGTAGATATTTCCGTGTTTATACAGATCGTGGTGAAGATATTTCCATGTTTATACAGATAGCGGTGTAGATATTTCCATGTTTTTACAGATATTGGTGTAGATATTTCCATGTTTACACAGATTGCGGTGTAGATGTTTCCATCTTTCTACAGACGGCATTGTAGATATTTCCATGTTTATTCAGATGGCGGTGTAGGTATTTCCATGTTTGTATAGATGGTGGTGTAGATATTACAATGTTTATACAGATAGCGGTGTAGATATTTCCATGTTTATACAGATTGTGGTGTGGATATTTCCATGTTTATACAGATCGCGGTGTAGATATTTCCGTGTTTATACAGATCGCGGTGTAGATATTTCCGTGTTTATACAGATAGCGGTGTAGATATTTCCATGTTTATACAGATCGTGGTGAAGATATTTCCATGTTTATACAGATCGCGGTGTAGATATTTCCATGTTTATACAGATCGCGGTGTAGATATTTCCATGTTTATACAGATAGCGGTGTACATATTTCCATGTTTTTACAGATATTGGTGTAGATATTTCCATGTTTACACAGATTGCGGTGTAGATATTTCCATCTTTCTACAGATGGCATTGTAGATATTTCCATGATTATAGAGATGGCGGTGTAGATATTTCCATGTTTATATAGATGGTGGTGTAGATATTACCATGTTTATACAGATAGCGGTGTAGATATTTCCATATTTATACAGATAGCGATGTAGATATTTCCATTTTTATACAGATGGCAGTGTAGATATTTCCATGTCTATAGAGATGTCGGTGTAGATATTTCCATGTTCATTGAGATAGCTGTGTAGATATATCCATGTTCATAGAGATAGCAGTGAGGATATTTCCATGTTTATAAAGATAGCAGTGTAGATATATCCATTTTTATAGAGATAGCAGTTTTGATATTTCATATTTATACAGATCGAGGTGTAGATATTTCCATGTTTATACAGATTGCGGTGTAGATATTTCCATGTTTATACAGATCGTGGCGAAGATATTTCCATGTTTATAGAGATCGCGGTGTAGATATTTCTATGTTTATACAGATCGCAGTGTAGATATTTCCATGTTTATACAGATAGCGGTGTATATATTTTCATGTTTATACAGGTAGCGGTGTAGATATTTCCATGTTTACAAAGATGGCGGTGTAGATATTTCCATGTTTATTGAGATAGCTTTGTTGACATTTCCAGGCTTATACAGATAGTGGTGTAGATATTTCCATGTTTATAGAGATAGCGGTGTAGATATTTCCATATTTATACATATAGCGGTGTAGATATTTCCATGTTTATAGTGATAGCGGTGTAGGAATTTCCAGGTTTATAGTGATAGCGGTGTAGATATTTCCATGTTTATACGGATAGCGGTGTAGATATTTCCATGTTTATACGGATAGCGGTGTTGATATTTCCATGTTTATACAGATACCACTGTAGGTATTTCCATGCTAATACAGATAGCGATGTAGATATTTCCATGTTTATACAGATGGCTGTGTAGATATTTCCATCTTTATACAGACGGCAGTGTAGATATTTCCATGTTTATGCAGATGGTGGTGTTGATATTTCCGTGTTTACAGAGATAGCGGTGCAGATACTTCCATCTTTGCACAGATTGCGGTGTAGGTATTTCCATCTTTACACAGATAGTGGTGTAGATATTTCCATGTTTATACAGATAGCGGTGTAGGTATTTCCATGTTTATACAGATAGCGGTGTAGATATTTCCATTTTTATAGAAATAGCGGTCTTGATATTTCATATTTATACAGATAGAGTTGTAGTTATTTCCATGTTTATAGAGATAGCGGTGTAGATATTTCCATATTTCTACAGATGACTGTGTAGATATTTCCATGTTTGTACAGACGGCAGTGTAGATATTTCCATGTTTATGGAGATAGCGGTGTAGATATTTTCATGTTTATTCAGATTGCGGTGGAGATATGTCAATGTTTATACAGATAGCAATGGATATATTTCCACGTTAATACACATAGCAGTGTAGATATTTCCATGTTTATACAGATCACGGTGTAGATATTTCCATGTTTATACAGATCATGTTGTAGATATTTCCATGTTTATACAGATGGCGGTGTTGATATCATGTTTATAAGGATAGCGGTGCAAATATTTCCACATTTATGCAGATAGCGGTTTAGTTATTAGCATGTTTATACAGATAACGATGTAGTTATTTCCATGTATAAACAGATGTCTGTGTATATATTTCCATGTTTAAACAGATGGCGGTGTAGATATATCCTTGTTAATACAAATAGAGGTGTAGTTATTTCCATGTTTATACAGATCACGGTGTAGATATTTCCTTGTTTATACAAATAGCGGTGTGGTTATTTCCATGTTTATACAGATAGCGGTGTAGATATTTCCTTGTTTATACAAATAGCGGTGTAGATACTTCCATGTTTATACAGATCACGGTGTAGACATTTCCTTGTTTATACAAATAGCGGTGTAGTTATTTCCATGTTTATACAGATAGCGGTGTAGATATTTCCATGTATATACAGATGGTTTTGTAGATATTTCCATGTTTATACAGATGGCTGTGTAGATATTTCCATGTTTATACAGATGGCGGTGTAGATATTTCCATGTTTATACAGATCACGGTGTAGATATTTCCATGTTTATACAGATGGCGGTGTAGATATTTCCATGTTTACATAGATGGTGGTGTAGATATTACCATGTTTATACAGATAGCGGTGTAGATATTTCCATGTTTATACAGATCGTGGTGAAGATATTTCCATGTTTATACAGATCGCGGTGTAGATATTTCCATGTTTATACAGATAGTGGTGTAGATATTTCCATGTTTACTCAGATCGTGGTGAAGATATTTCCATGTTTATACAGATAGCGGTGTAGATATTTCCATATTTTTACAGATATTGGTGTAGATATTTCCATGTTTACACAGATTGCGGTGTAGATAATTCCATCTTTCTACAGATGGCATTGTAGATATTTCCATGTTTATACAGATGGCGGTGTAGATATTTCCATGTTTATATAGATGGTGGTGTAGATATTTCCAGGTTTATACAGATAGCGGTGTAGATATTTCCATGTTTATATAGATGGTGGTGTAGATATTACCATGTTTATACAGATAGCGGTGTAGATATTTCCATGTTTATATAGATGGTGGTGTAGATATTACCATGTTTATACAGATAGCGGTGTAGATATTTCCATGTTTATACAGATCGTGGTGAAGATAATTCCATGTTTATACAGATCGCGGTGTAGATATTTCCATGTTTATACAGATAGTGGTGTAGATATTTCCATGTTTATACAGATCGTGGTGAAGATATTTCCATGTTTATACAGATCGCGGTGTAGATATTTCCATGTTTATACAGATCGCAGTGTAGATATTTCCATGTTTATACAGATCGCGGTGTAATTTCCATGTTTATACAGATAGCGGTGTAGATATTTCCATGTTTTTACAGATATTGGTGCAGATATTTCCATGTTTACACAGATTGCGGTGTAGATATTTCCATTTTTCTACAGATGGCATTGTAGATATTTCCATCTTTATACAGATGGCAGTGTAGATATTTCCATGTTTATATAGATGGTGATGTAGATATTACCATGTTTATACAGATAGCGGTGTAGATATTTCCATATTTATACAGATCGTGGTGAAGATATTTCCATGTTTATACAGATCGCGGTGTAGATATTTCCATGTTTATACAGATAGCGGTGTAGATATTTCTATGTTTATAGAGATCGCAGTGTAGATATTTCCAGGTTTATACAGATAGCGGTGTATATATTTCCATGTTTATACAGATAGCGGTGTAGATATTTCCATGTTTATACAGATGGCAGTGTAGATATTTCCATGTTTATAGAGATGGCGGTGTAGATATTTCCACGTTCATTGAGATAGCGGTGTAGATATATCCATGTTCATAGAGATAGCAGTGAGGATATTTCCATGTTTATACAGATAGCAGTGTAGATATTTCCATTTTTATAGAGATAGCAGTTTTGATATTCCATATTTATACAGATAGAGGTGTTGTTATTTCCATGTTTATATAGATAGCGGTGTAGATATTTCCATATTTCTACAGATGACTGTGTAGATATTTCCATCTTTCTACAGATGGCATTGTAGATATTTCCATATTTATACAGATGGCGGTGTATATATTTCCATGTTTATATAGATGGTGGTGTAGATATTACCATGTTTATACAGATAGTGGTTTAGATATTTCCATGTTTATACAGATCGTGGTGAAGCTATTTCCATGTTTATACAGATCGCGGTGTAGATATTTCCATGTTTATTCAGATAACGGTGTAGATATTTCCATGTTTATACAGATCGTGGTGAAGATATTTCCATGTTTATACAGATAGCGGTGTAGATATTTCCATGTTTTTACAGATATTGGTGTAGATATTTCCATGTTTACACAGATTGCGGTGTAGATATTTCCATCTTTCTACTGATGGCATTGTAGATATTTCCATGTTTATACAGATGGCGGTGTAGATATTTCCATGTTTACATAGATGGTGGTGAAGATATTACAATGTTTATACAGATAGCGGTGTAGATATTTCCATGTTTATACAGATCGTGGTGAAGATATTTCCATGTTTATACAGACCGCGGTGTAGATATTTCCATGTTTATACAGATAGCGGTGTAGATATTTCCATATTTATACAGATCGTGGTGAAGCTATTTCCATGTTTATACAGATCGCGGTGTAGATATTTCCATGTTTATACAGATAGCGGTGTAGATATATCCATGTTTATATAGATCGCAGTGTAGATATTTCCATGTTTATACAGATCGCGGTGTAATTTCCATGTTTATACAGATTGCGGTGTAGATATTTCCATGTTTTTACAGATATTGGTGTAGATATTTCCATGTTTACACAGATTGCGGTGTAGATATTTCCATCTTTCTACAGATGGCATTGTAGATATTTCCATCTTTATACAGATGGCGGTGTAGATATTTCCATGTTTATATAGATGGTGATGTAGATATTACCATGTTTATACAGATAGCGGTGTAGATATTTCCATATTTATACAGATCGTGGTGAAGATATTTCCATGTTTATACAGATCGCGGTGTAGATATTTCCATGTTTATACAGATAGCGGTGTAGATATTTCTATGTTTATAGAGATCGCAGTGTAGATATTTCCAGGTTTATACAGATAGCGGTGTATATATTTCCATGTTTATACAGATAGCGGTGTAGATATTTCCATGTTTATACAGATGGCAGTGTAGATATTTCCATGTTTATAGAGATGGCGGTGTAGATATTTCCACGTTCATTGAGATAGCGGTGTAGATATATCCATGTTCATAGAGATAGCAGTGAGGATATTTCCATGTTTATACAGATAGCAGTGTAGATATTTCCATTTTTATAGAGATAGCGGTTTTGATATTCCATATTTATACAGATAGAGGTGTTGTTATTTCCATGTTTATATAGATAGCGGTGTAGATATTTCCATATTTCTACAGATGACTGTGTAGATATTTCCATGTTTGTACAGATGGCAGTGTAGATATTTCCATGTTTATAGAGATAGCGGTGTAGATATTTTCATGTTTATTCAGATTTCGGAGGAGATATGTCAATGTTTATACAGATAGCAATGGATATATTTCCACGTTAATACACATAGCAGTGTAGATATTTCCATGTTTATACAGATCACGGTGTAGATATTTCCATGTTTATACAGATCATGTTGTAGATATTTCCATGTTTATACAGATCGCGGTGTTGATATTACCATGTTTATAAGGATAGAGTTGCAAATATTTCCACATTTATGCAGATAGCGGTTTAGTTATTAGCATGTTTATACAGATAGCGGTGTAAATATTTCCATGTATATACAGATGGCTGTGTAGATATTTCCATGTTTATACAGATGGCTGTGTAGATATTTCCATGTTTATACAGATGACTTTGTAGGTATTTCCATTTTTATACAGATGGCGTTGTAGATATTTCCATGTTCATAGAGATAGCTGTGCAGATATTTCCATGTTTATACAGATAGCGGTGTAGATATATCCATGTTTATACAGATCACGGTGTAGATATTTCCATGTTTATGCAGATCGCGGTGTAGATATTTCGATGTTTATACAGATAGCGGTGTAGATATTTCCATGTTTTTACAGATATTGGTGTAGATATTTCCATGTTTACACAGATTGCGGTGTAGATATTTCCATCTTTCTACAGATGGCATTGTAGATATTTCCATGATTATACAGATGGCGGTGTAGATATTTCCATGTTTATATACATGGTGGTGTAGATATTAACAAGTTTATACAGATAGCGATGTAGATATTTCCATGTTTATACAGACAGCGGTGTAGATATTTCCATTTTTATACAGATGGCAGTGTAGATATTTCCATGTTTATAGAGATGTCGGTGTAGATATTTCCATGTTCATTGAGATAGCTGTGTAGATATATCCATGTTCATAGAGATAGCAGTGAGTATATTTCCATGTTTATACAGATAGCAGTGTAGACATTTCCATTTTTATAGAGATAGCGGTTTAGATATTTCATATTTATACAGATAGAGGTGTAGATATTTCCATGGTTATACAGATTGCGGTGTAGATATTTCCATGTTTATACAGATCGTGGTGAAGATATTTCCATGTTTATACAGATCGCGGTGTAGATATTTCTATGTTTATAGAGATCGCAGTGTAGATATTTCCAGGTTTATACAGATAGCGGTGTATATATTTCCATGTTTATACAGATAGCGGTGTAGATATTTCCATGTTTATACAGATGGCAGTGTAGATATTTCCATGTTTATAGAGATGGCGGTATAGATATTTCCACGTTCATTGAGATAGCGGTGTAGATATATCCATGTTCATAGAGATAGCAGTGAGGATATTTCCATGTTTATACAGTTAGCAGTGTAGATATTTCCATTTTTATAGAGATAGCGGTTTTGATATTCCATATTTATACAGATAGAGGTGTAGTTATTTCCATGTTTATATTGATAGCGGTGTAGATATTTCCATATTTCTACAGATGACTGTGTAGATATTTCCATGTTTGTACAGATGGCAGTGTAGATATTTCCATGTTTATAGAGATAGCGGTGTAGATATTTTCATGTTTATTCAGATTTCGGAGGAGATATGTCAATGTTTATACAGATAGCAATGGATATATTTCCACGTTAATACACATAGCAGTGTAGATATTTCCATGTTTATACAGATCACGGTGTAGATATTTCCATGTTTATACAGATCATGTTGTAGATATTTCCATGTTTATACAGATCGCGGTGTTGATATTACCATGTTTATAAGGATAGAGTTGCAAATATTTCCACATTAATGCAGATAGCGGTTTAGTTATTAGCATGTTTATGCAGATAGCGGTGTAGATATTTCCATGTTTATACAGATCGCGGTGTAGATATTTCCATGTTTATACAGATAGCGGTGTAGATATTTCCATGTTTTTACTGATATTGGTGTAGATATTTCCATGTTTACACAGATTGCGGTGTAGATATTTCCATCTTTCTACAGATGGCATTGTAGATATTTCCATGATTATACAGATGGCGGTGTAGATATTTCCATGTTTATATAGATGGTGGTATAGATATTACCATGTTTATACAGATAGCGGTGTAGATATTTCCATGTTTATACAGATAGCGGTGTAGATATTTCCATTTTTATACAGATGGCAGTGTAGATATTTCCAAGTTTATAGAGATGTCGTGGTAGATATTTCCATGTTCATTGAGATAGCTGTGTAGATATATCCATGTTCATAGAGATAGCAGTGAGGATATTTCCATGTTTATACAGATAGCAGTGTAGATATTTCCATTTTTATAGAGATAGCGGTTTTGATATTTCATATTTATACAGAAAGAGGTGTAGATATTTCCATGTTTATACAGATTGTGGTGTAGATATTTCCATGTTTATACAGATCGTGGTGGAGATATTTCCATGTTTATACAAATAGCGGTGTAGTTATTTCCATGTTTATACAGATAGCGGTGTAAATATTTCCATGTATATACAGATGGCTGTGTAGATATTTCCATGTTTATACAGATGGCTGTGTAGATATTTCCATGTTTATACAGATGACTTTGTAGGTATTTCCATTTTTATACAGATGGCGTTGTAGATATTTCCATGTTTATAGAGATAGCTGTGCAGATATTTCCATGTTTATACAGATAGCGGTGTAGATATATCCATGTTTATACAGATCGCGGTGTAGATATTTCCATGTTTATGCAGATCGCGGTGTAGATATTTCGATGTTTATACAGATAGCGGTGTAGATATTTCCATGTTTTTACAGATATTGGTGTAGATATTTCCATGTTTACACAGATTGCGGTGTAGATATTTCCATCTTTCTACAGATGGCATTGTAGATATTTCCATGATTATACAGATGGCGGTGTAGATATTTCCATGTTTATATACATGGTAGTGTAGATATTAACATGTTTATACAGATAGCGATGTAGATATTTCCATGTTTATACAGACAGCGGTGTAGATATTTCCATTTTTATACAGATGGCAGTGTAGATATTTCCATGTTTATAGAGATGTCGGTGTAGATATTTCCATGTTCATTGAGATAGCTGTGGAGATATATCCATGTTCATAGAGATAGCAGTGAGTATATTTCTATGTTTATACAGATAGCAGTGTAGACATTTCCATTTTTATAGAGATAGCGGTTTAGATATTTCATATTTATACAGATAGAGGTGTAGATATTTCCATGTTTATACAGATTGCGGTGTAGATATTTCCATGTTTATACAGATCGTGGTGAAGATATTTCCATGTTTATACAGATCGCGGTGTAGATATTTCTATGTTTATAGAGATCGCAGTGTAGATATTTCCAGGTTTATACAGATAGCGGTGTATATATTTCCATGTTTATACAGATAGCGGTGTAGATATTTCCATGTTTATACAGATGGCAGTGTAGATATTTCCATGTTTACACAGATTGCGGTGTAGATATTTCCATCTTTCTACAGATGGCATTGTAGATATTTCCATGATTATAGAGATGGCGGTGTAGATATTTCCATGTTTATATAGATGGTGGTGTAGATATTACCATGTTTATACAGATAGCGGTGTAGATATTTCCATGTTTATACAGATAGCGGTGTAGATATTTCCATTTTTATACAGATGGCAGTGTAGATATTTCCATGTCTATAGAGATGTCGGTGTAGATATTTCCATGTTCATTGAGATAGCTGTGTAGATATATCCATGTTCATAGAGATAGCAGTGAGGATATTTCCATGTTTATAAAGATAGCAGTGTAGATATTTCCATTTTTATAGAGATAGCAGTTTTGATATTTCATATTTATACAGATAGAGGTGTAGATATTTCCATGTTTATACAGATTGCGGTGTAGATATTTCCATGTTTATACAGATCGTGGTGAAGATATTTCCATGTTTATACAGATCGCGGTGTAGATATTTCTATGTTTATACAGATCGCAGTGTAGATATTTCCATGTTTATACAGATAGCGGTGTATATATTTCCATGTTTATACAGATAGCGGTGTTGATATTTCCATGTTTATACAGATGGCAGTGTAGATATTTCCATGTTTATAGAGATGGCGGTGTAGATATTTCCACGTTCATTGAGATAATGGTATAGATATATCCATGTTCATAGAGATAGCAGTGAGGATATTTCCATGTTTATACAGATAGCAGTGTAGATATTTCCATTTTTATAGAGACAGCGGTTTTGATATTTCATATTTATACAGATAGAGGCGTAGTTATTTCCATGTTTATAGAG
This sequence comes from Pan troglodytes, assembly GCF_028858775.2. Lineage (NCBI taxonomy): Eukaryota > Metazoa > Chordata > Mammalia > Primates > Hominidae > Pan > Pan troglodytes. The sequence continues at coordinate 62,833,862 of NC_072418.2, forward strand.
ATAGCGGTGTAGATATTTCCATATTTCTACAGATGACTGTGTAGATATTTCCATGTTTGTACAGATGGCACTGTAGATATTTCCATGTTTAGAGAGATAGCGGTGTAGATATTTTCATGTTTATTCAGATTGCGGTGGAGATATGTCAATGTTTATACAGAGAGCAATGGATATATTTCCACGTTAATACACATAGCAGTGTAGATATTTCCATGTTTATACAGATCACGGTGTAGATATTTCCATGTTTATACAAATCATGTTGTAGATATTTCCATGTTTATACAGATCTCGGTGTTGATATTACCATGTTTATAAGGATAGAGGTGCAAATATTTCCATATTTATGCAGATAGCGGTTTAGTTATTAGCAGGTTTATACAGATAATGGTGTAGATATTTCCATGTATAAACAGATGTCTGTGTATATATTTCCATGTGTATACAGATGGAGGTGTAGATATTTCCTTGTTTATACAAATAGCGGTGTAGTTATTTACATGTTTATACAGATCACGGTGTAGATATTTCCTTGTTTATACAAATAGCGGTGTAGTTATTTCCATGTTTATACATATCGTGGTGAAGATATTTCCATGTTTATACAGATCGCGGTGTAGATATTTCCATGTTTATACAGATCGCGGTGTAGATATTTCCATGTTTATACAGATAGCGGTGTAGATATTTAAATGTTTTTACTGATATTGGTGTAGATATTTCCATGTTTATACAGATGGCAGTGTAGATATTTCCATGTTTATAGAGATGGCGGTGTAGATATTTCCACGTTCATTGAGATAGCGGTGTAGATATATCCATGTTCATAGAGATAGCAGTGAGTATATTTCCATGTTTATACAGATAGCAGTGTAGATATTTCCATTTTTATAGAGATAGCGGTTTTGATATTTCATATTTATACAGATAGAGGTGTAGTTATTTCCATGTTTATAGAGATAGCGGTGTAGATATTTCCATATTTCTACAGATGACTGTGTAGATATTTCCATGTTTGTACAGATATCAGTGTAGATATTTCCATGTTTATAGAGATAGCGGTTTAGATATTTTCATGTTTATACAGATTGCGGTGGAGATATGTCAATGTTTATACAGATAGCAATGGATATATTTCCATGTTAATACACATAGCAGTGTAGTTATTTCCATGTTTATACGATCACGGTGTAGATATTTCCATGTTTATACAGATCATGTTGTAGATATTTCCATGTTTATACAGATCACGGTGTTGATATTACCATGTCTATAAGGATAGAGGTGCAAATATTTCCACATTTATGCAGATAGCGGTTTAGTTATTAGCAGGTTTATACAGATAGTGGTGTAGATATTTCCATGTATAAACAGATGTCTGTGTATATATTTCCATGTTTATACAGATGGAGGTGTAGATATTTCCTTGTTTATACAAATAGCGGTGTAGTTATTTCCATGTTTATACAGATCACGGTGTAGATATTTCCTTGTTTATACAAATAGCGGTGTAGTTATTTCCATGTTTATACAGATAGCGGTGTAGATATTTCCTTGTTTCTACAAATAGCGGTGTAGATATTTCCATGTTTATACAGATCACGGTGTAGATATTTCCCTGTTTATACAAATAGCGGTGTAGTTATTTCCATGTTTATACAAATAGCGGTGTAGATATTTCCATGTATATACAGATGGCTGTGTAGATATTTCCATGTTTATACAGATGGCTGTGTAGATATTTCCATGTTTATACAGATGACTTTGTAGGTATTTATATTTTTATACAGATGGCGGTGAACATATTTCCATGTTTATAGAGATAGCTGTGTAGATATTTCCATGTTTATAGAAATAGCAGTGTAGATATATCCATGTTTATACAGATCGCGGTGTAGATATTTCCATGTTTATATAGAACGCGGTGTAGATATTTCCATGTTTATACAGATAGCGGTGTAGATATTTCCATGTTTTTACAGATATTGGTGTAGATATTTCCATGTTTACACAGATTGCGGTGTAGATATTTCCATCTTTCTACAGATGGCATTGTAGATATTTCCATGTTTATACAGATAGCGGTGTAGATATTTCCATGTTTATACAGATCGTGGTGAAGATATTTCCATGTTTATACAGATCGCGGTGTAGATATTTCCATGTTTATACAGATCGCGGTGTAGATATTTCCATGTTTATACAGATAGCGGTGTATATATTTCCATGTTTTTACAGATATTGGTGTAGATATTTCCATGTTTACACAGATTGCGGTGTAGATATTTCCATCTTTCTACAGATGGCATTGTAGATATTTCCATGATTATAGAGATGGCGGTGTAGATATTTCCATGTTTATACAGATAGCGGTGTAGATATTTCCATGTTTATACAGATCGTGGTGAAGATATTTCCATGTTTATACAGATCGCGGTGTAGATATTTCCATGTTTATACAGATCACGGTGTAGATATTTCCTTGTTTATACAAATAGCGGTGTAGTTATTTCCATGTTTATACAGATAGCGGTGTAAATATTTCCATGTATATACAGATGGCTGTGTAGATATTTCCATGTTTATACAGATGGCTGTGTAGATATTTCCATGTTTATACAGATGACTTTGTAGGTATTTCCATTTTTATACAGATGGCGTTGTAGATATTTCCATGTTTATAGAGATAGCTGTGCAGATACTTCCATGTTTATACAGATAGCGGTGTAGATATATCCATGTTTATACAGATCACGGTGTAGATATTTCCATGTTTATGCAGATCGCGGTGTAGATATTTTGATGTTTATACAGATAGCGGTGTAGATATTTCCATGTTTTTACAGATATTGGTGTAGATATTTCCATGTTTACACAGATTGCGGTGTAGATATTTCCATCTTTCTACAGATGGCATTGTAGATATTTCCATGATTATACAGATGGCGGTGTAGATATTTCCATGTTTATATAGATGGTGGTGTAGATATTAACATGTTTATACAGATAGCGATGTAGATATTTCCATGTTTATACAGATCGTGGTGAAGCTGTTTCCATGTTTATACAGATCGCGGTGTAGATATTTCCATGTTTATACAGATAACGGTGTAGATATTTCCATGTTTATACAGATCGTGGTGAAGATATTTCCATGTTTATACAGATAGCGGTGTAGATATTTCCATGTTTTTACAGATATTGGTGTAGATATTTCCATGTTTACACAGATTGCGGTGTAGATATTTCCATCTTTCTACTGATGGCATTGTAGATATTTCCATGTTCATACAGATGGCGGTGTAGATATTTCCATGTTTACATAGATGGTGGTGAAGATATTACAATGTTTATACAGATAGCGGTGTAGATATTTCCATGTTTATACAGATCGTGGTGAAGATATTTCCATGTTTATACAGACCGCGGTGTAGATATTTCCATGTTTATACAGATAGCGGTGTAGATATTTCCATGTTTATACAGATCGTGGTGAAGCTATTTCCATGTTTATACAGATCGCGGTGTAGATATTTCCATGTTTATACAGATAGCGGTGTAGATATATCCATGTTTATACAGATCGCAGTGTAGATATTTCCATGTTTATACAGATCGCGGTGTAATTTCCATGTTTATACAGATAGCGGTGTAGATATTTCCATGTTTTTACAGATATTGGTGTAGATATTTCCATGTTTACACAGATTGCGGTGTAGATATTTCCACCTTTCTACAGATGGCATTGTAGATATTTCCATCTTTATACAGATGGCGGTGTAGATATTTCCATGTTTATATAGATGGTGATGTAGATATTACCATGTTTATACAGATAGCGGTGTAGATATTTCCATATTTATACAGATCGTGGTGAAGATATTTCCATGTTTATACAGATCGCGGTGTAGATATTTCCATGTTTATACAGATAGCGGTGTAGATATTTCCATGTTTATACAAATCGTGGTGAAGATATTTCCATGTTTACAGATAGCGGTGTAGATATTTCCATGTTTTTACAGATATTGTTGTAGATATTTCCATGTTTACACAGATTGCGGTGTAGATATTTCCATCTTTCTACAGACGGCATTGTAGATATTTCCATGTTTATTCAGATGGCGGTGTAGGTATTTCCATGTTTATATAGATGGTGGTGTAGATATTACAATGTTTATACAGATAGTGGTGTAGATATTTCCATGTTTTTACAGATCGTGGTGTGGATATTTCCATGTTTATACAGATCGCGGTGTAGATATTTCCATGTTTATACAGATCGCGGTGTAGATATTTCCATGTTTATACAGATAGCGGTGTAGATATTTCCATGTTTATACAGATCGTGGTGAAGATATTTCCATGTTTATACAGATCGCGGTGTAGATATTTCCATTTTTATACAGATCGCGGTGTAGATATTTCCATGTTTATGCAGATCGCGGTGTAGATATTTCCATGTTTATACAGATAGCGGTGTAGATATTTCCATGTTTTTACAGATATTGGTGTAGATATTTCCATGTTTACACAGATTGCGGTGTAGATATTTCCATCTTTCTACAGATGGCATTGTAGATATTTCCATGATTATAGACATGGTGGTGTAGATATTTCCATGTTTATTTAGATGGTGGTGTAGATATTACCATGTTTATACAGATAGCGGTGTAGATATTTCCATGTTTATACAGATAGCGGTGTAGATATTTCCATTTTTATACAGATGGCAGTGTAGATATTTCCATGTCTATAGAGATGTCGGTGTAGATATTTCCATGTTCATTGAGATAGCTGTGTAGGTATATCCATGTTCATAGAGATAGCAGTGAGGATATTTCCATGTTTATAAAGATAGCAGTGTAGATATTTCCATTTTTATAGAGATAGCAGTTTTGATATTTCATATTTATACAGATAGAGGTGTAGATATTTCCATGTTTATACAGATTGCGGTGTAGATATTTCCATGTTTATACAGATCGTGGTGAAGATATTTCCATGTTTATACAGATCGCGGTGTAGATATTTCTATGTTTATACAGATCGCAGTGTAGATATTTCCATGTTTATACAGATAGCGGTGTTGATATTTCCATGTTTATACAGATGGCAGTGTAGATATTTCCATGTTTATAGAGATGGCGGTGTAGATATTTCCACGTTCATTGAGATAACGGTATAGATATATCCATGTTCATAGAGATAGCAGTGAGGATATTTCCATGTTTATACAGATAGCAGTGTAGATATTTCCATTTTTATAGAGACAGCGGTTTTGATATTTCATATTTATACAGATAGAGGCATAGTTATTTCCATGTTTATAGAGATAGCGGTGTAGGTATTTCCATATTTCTACAGATGACTGTGTAGATATTTCCATGTTTGTACAGATGGCACTGTAGATATTTCCATGTTTAGAGAGATAGCGGTGTAGATATTTTCATGTTTATTCAGATTGCGGTGGAGATATGTCAATGTTTATACAGAGAGCAATGGATATATTTCCACGTTAATACACATAGCAGTGTAGATATTTCCATGTTTATACAGATCACGGTGTAGATATTTCCATGTTTATACAAATCATGTTGTAGATATTTCCATGTTTATACAGATCTCGGTGTTGATATTACCATGTTTATAAGGATAGAGGTGCAAATATTTCCATATTTATGCAGATAGCGGTTTAGTTATTAGCAGGTTTATACAGATAGTGGTGTAGATATTTCCATGTATAAACAGATGTCTGTGTATATATTTCCATGTGTATACAGATGGAGGTGTAGATATTTCCTTGTTTATACAAATAGCGGTGTAGTTATTTACATGTTTATACAGATCACGGTGTAGATATTTCCTTGTTTATACAAATAGCGGTGTAGTTATTTCCATGTTTATACAAATCGTGGTGAAGATATTTCCATGTTTATACAGATCGCGGTGTAGATATTTCCATGTTTATACAGATCACGGTGTAGATATTTCCATGTTTATACAGATAGCGGTGTAGATATTTCCATGTTTTTACTGATATTGGTGTAGATATTTCCATGTTTACACAGATTGCGGTGTAGATATTTCCATCTTTCTACAGATGGCATTGTAGATATTTGCATGATTATACAGATGGCGGTGTAGATATTTCGATGTTTATATAGATGGTGGTATAGATATTACCATGTTTATACAGATAGCGGTGTAGATATTTCCATGTTTATACAGATAGCGGTGTAGATATTTCCATTTTTATATAGATGGCAGTGTAGATATTTCCATGTTTATAGAGATGTCGGTGTAGATATTTCCATGTTCATTGAGATAGCTGTGTAGATATATCCATGTTCATAGAGATAGCAGTGAGGATATTTCCATGTTTATACAGATAGCAGTGTAGATATTTCCATTTTTATAGAGATAGCGGTTTTGATATTTCATATTTATACAGATAGAGGTGTAGATATTTCCATGTTTATACAGATTGCAGTGTAGATATTTCCATGTTTATACAGATCGTGGTGAAGATATTTCCATGTTTATACGATCGCGGTGTAGATATTTCCATGTTTATACAGATCGCAGTGTAGATATTTCCACGTTTATACAGATAGCGGTGTATATATTTCCATGTTTATACAGATAGCGGTGTAGATATTTCCATGTTTATACAGATGGCAGTGTAGATATTTCCATGTTTATAGAGATGGCGGTGTAGATATTTCCACGTTCATTGAGATAGCGGTGTAGATATATCCATGTTCATAGAGATAGCAGTGAGTATATTTCCATGTTTATACAGATAGCAGTGTAGATATTTCCATTTTTATAGAGATAGCGGTTTTGATATTTCATATTTATACAGATAGAGGTGTAGTTATTTCCATGTTTATAGAGATAGCGGTGTAGATATTTCCATATTTCTACAGATGACTGTGTAGATATTTCCATGTTTGTACAGATATCAGTGTAGATATTTCCATGTTTATAGAGATAGCGGATTAGATATTTTCATGTTTATACAGATTGCGGTGGAGATATGTCAATGTTTATACAGATAGCAATGGATATATTTCCATGTTAATACACATAGCAGTGTAGATATTTCCATGTTTATACAGATCACGGTGTAGATATTTCCATGTTTATACAGATCATGTTGTAGATATTTCCATGTTTATACAGATCATAGTGTTGATATTACCATGTTTATAAGGATAGAGGTGCAAATATTTCCACATTTATGCAGAAAGCGTTTTAGTTATTAGCAGGTTTATACAGATAGTGGTGTAGATATTTCCATGTATAAACAGATGTCTGTGTATATATTTCCATGTTTATACAGATGGAGGTGTAGATATTTCCTAGTTTATACAAATAGCCGTGTAGTTATTTCCATGTTTATACAGATCACGGTGTAGATATTTCCTTGTTTATACAAATAGCGGTGTAGTTATTTCCATGTTTATACAGATAGCGGTGTAGATATTTCCTTGTTTCTACAAATAGCGGTGTAGATATTTCCATGTTTATACAGATCACGGTGTAGATATTTCCTTGTTTATACAAATAGCGGTGTAGTTATTTCCATGTTTATACAAATAGCGGTGTAGATATTTCCATGTATATACAGATGGCTGTGTAGATATTTCCATGTTTATACAGATGGCTGTGTAGATATTTCCATGTTTATACAGATGACTTTGTAGGTATTTATATTTTTATACAGATGGCGGTGAACGTATTTCCATGTTTATAGAGATAGCTGTGTAGATATTTCCATGTTTATACAAATAGCAGTGTAGATATTTCCATGTTTATACAGATGGCGGTGTAGATATTTCCATGTTTACATAGATGGTGGTGAAGATATTACAATGTTTATACAGATAGCGGTGTAGTTATTTCCATGTTTATACAGATCGTGGTGAAGATATTTCCATGTTTATACAGACCGCGGTGTAGATATTTCCATGTTTATACAGATAGCGGTTTAGATATTTCCATGTTATTACAGATCGTGGTGAAGCTATTTCCATGTTTATACAGATCGCGGTGTAGATATTTCCATGTTTATACAGATAGCGGTGTAGATATATCCATGTTTATACAGAACGCAGTGTAGATATTTCCATGTTTATACAGATCGCGGTGTAATTTCCATGTTTATACAGATAGCGGTGTAGATATTTCCATGTTTTTACAGATATTGGTGTAGATATTTCCATGTTTACACAGATTGCGGTGTAGATATTTCCATCTTTCTACAGATGGCATTGTAGATATTTCCATCTTTATACAGATGGCGGTGTAGATATTTCCATGTTTATATAGATGGTGATGTAGATATTACCATGTTTATACAGATAGCGGTGTAGATATTTCCATATTTATACAGATCGTGGTGAAGATATTTCCATGTTTATACAGATCGCGGTGTAGATATTTCCATGTTTATACAGATAGCGGTGTAGATATTTCCATGTTTATACAAATCGTGGTGAAGATATTTCCATGTTTATACAGATAGCGGTGTAGATATTTCCATGTTTTTACAGATATTGGTGTAGATATTTCCATGTTTACACAGATTGCGGTGTAGATATTTCCATCTTTCTACAGACGGCATTGTAGATATTTCCATGTTTATTCAGACGGCGGTGTAGGTATTTCCATGTTTATATAGATGGTGTTGTAGATATTACAATGTTTATACAGATAGTGGTGTAGATATTTCCATGTTTATACAGATCGTGGTGTGGATATTTCCATGTTTATACAGATCGTGGTTTAGATATTTCCATGTTTATACAGATCGCGGTGTAGATATTTCCATGTTTATACACATAGCGGTGTAGATATTTCCATGTTTATACAGATCGTGGTGAAGATATTTCCATGTTTATACAGATCGCGGTGTAGATATTTCCATGTTTATACAGATCGCGGTGTAGATATTTCCATGTTTATACAGATAGCGGTGTATATATTTCCATGTTTTTACAGATATTGGTGTAGATATTTCCATGTTTACACAGATTGCGGTGTAGATATTTCCATCTTTCTACAGATGGCATTGTAGATATTTCCATGATTATAGAGATGGCGGTGTAGATATTTCCATGTTTATACAGATAGCGGTGTAGATATTTCCATGTTTATACAGATCTTGGTGAAGATATTTCCATGTTTATACAGATCGCGGTGTAGATATTTCCATGTTTATACAGATCACGGTGTAGATATTTCCTTGTTTATACAAATAGCGGTGTAGTTATTTCCATGTTTATACAGATAGCGGTGTAAATATTTCCATGTATATACAGATGGCTGTGTAGATATTTCCATGTTTATACAGATGGCTGTGTAGATATTTCCATGTTTATACAGATGACTTTGTAGGTATTTCCATTTTTATACAGATGGCGTTGTAGATATTTCCATGTTTATAGAGATAGCTGTGCAGATACTTCCATGTTTATACAGATAGCGGTGTAGATATATCCATGTTTATACAGATCGCGGTGTAGATATTTCCATGTTTATGCAGATCGCGGTGTAGATATTTCGATGTTTATACAGATAGCGGTGTAGATATTTCCATGTTTTTACAGATATTGGTGTAGATATTTCCATGTTTACATAGATTGCGGTGTAGATATTTCCATCTTTCTACAGATGGCATTGTAGATATTTCCATGATTATACAGATGGCGGTGTAGATATTTCCATGTTTATATACATGATGGTGTAGATATTAACATGTTTATACAGATAGCGATGTAGATATTTCCATGTTTATGCAGATCGTGGTGAAGCTATTTCCATGTTTATACAGATCGCGGTGTAGATATTTCCATGTTTATACAGATAACGGTGTAGATATTTCCATGTTCATACAGATCGTGGTGAAGATATTTCCATGTTTATACAGATAGCGGTGTAGATATTTCCATGTTTTTACAGATATTGGTGTAGATATTTCCATGTTTACACAGATTGCGGTGTAGATATTTCCATCTTTCTACTGATGGCATTGTAGATATTTCCATGTTTATACAGATGGCGGTGTAGATATTTCCATGTTTACATAGATGGTGGTGAAGATATTACAAAGTTTATACAGATAGCGGTGTAGATATTTCCATGTTTATACAGATCGTGGTGAAGATATTTCCATGTTTATACAGACCGCGGTGTAGATATTTCCATGTTTATACAGATAGCGGTGTAGATATTTCCATGTTATTACAGATCGTGGTGAAGCTATTTCCATGTTTATACAGATCGCGGTGTAGATATTTCCATGTTTATACAGATAGCGGTGTAGATATATCCATGTTTATACAGAACGCAGTGTAGATATTTCCATGTTTATACAGATCGCGGTGTAATTTCCATGTTTATACAGATAGCGGTGTAGATATTTCCATGTTTTTACAGATATTGGTGTAGATATTTCCATGTTTACACAGATTGCGGTGTAGATATTTCCATCTTTCTACAGATGGCATTGTAGATATTTCCATCTTTATACAGATGGCGGTGTAGATATTTCCATGTTTATATAGATGGTGATGTAGATATTACCATGTTTATACAGATAGCGGTGTAGATATTTCCATGTTTATACAGATCGTGGTGAAGATAATTCCATGTTTATACAGATCGCGGTGTAGATATTTCCATGTTTATACAGATCGTGGTGAAGATATTTCCATGTTTATACAGATCGCGGTGTAGATATTTCCATGTTTATACAGATCGCAGTGTAGATATTTCCATGTTTATACAGATCGCGGTGTAATTTCCATGTTTATACAGATAGCGGTGTAGATATTTCCATGTTTTTACAGATATTGGTGCAGATATTTCCATGTTTACACAGATTGCGGTGTAGATATTTCCATTTTTCTACAGATGGCATTGTAGATATTTCCATCTTTATACAGATGGCGGTGTAGATATTTCCATGTTTATATAGATGGTGATGTAGATATTACCATGTTTATACAGATAGCGGTGTAGATATTTCCATATTTATACAGATCGTGGTGAAGATATTTCCATGTTTATACAGATCGCGGTGTAGATATTTCCATGTTTATACAGATAGCGGTGTAGATATTTCTATGTTTATAGAGATCGCAGTGTAGATATTTCCAGGTTTATACAGATAGCGGTGTATATATTTCCATGTTTATACAGATAGCGGTGTAGATATTTCCATGTTTATACAGATGGCAGTGTAGATATTTCCATGTTTATAGAGATGGCGGTGTAGATATTTCCACGTTCATTGAGATAGCGGTGTAGATATATCCATGTTCATAGAGATAGCAGTGAGGATATTTCCATGTTTATACAGATAGCAGTGTAGATATTTCCATTTTTATAGAGATAGCAGTTTTGATATTCCATATTTATACAGATAGAGGTGTTGTTATTTCCATGTTTATATAGATAGCGGTGTAGATATTTCCATATTTCTACAGATGACTGTGTAGATATTTCCATCTTTCTACAGATGGCATTGTAGATATTTCCATATTTATACAGATGGCGGTGTATATATTTCCATGTTTATATAGATGGTGGTGTAGATATTACCATGTTTATACAGATAGTGGTTTAGATATTTCCATGTTTATACAGATCGTGGTGAAGCTATTTCCATGTTTATACAGATCGCGGTGTAGATATTTCCATGTTTATTCAGATAACGGTGTAGATATTTCCATGTTTATACAGATCGTGGTGAAGATATTTCCATGTTTATACAGATAGCGGTGTAGATATTTCCATGTTTTTACAGATATTGGTGTAGATATTTCCATGTTTACACAGATTGCGGTGTAGATATTTCCATCTTTCTACTGATGGCATTGTAGATATTTCCATGTTTATACAGATGGCGGTGTAGATATTTCCATGTTTACATAGATGGTGGTGAAGATATTACAATGTTTATACAGATAGCGGTGTAGATATTTCCATGTTTATACAGATCGTGGTGAAGATATTTCCATGTTTATACAGACCGCGGTGTAGATATTTCCATGTTTATACAGATAGCGGTGTAGATATTTCCATATTTATACAGATCGTGGTGAAGCTATTTCCATGTTTATACAGATCGCGGTGTAGATATTTCCATGTTTATACAGATAGCGGTGTAGATATATCCATGTTTATATAGATCGCAGTGTAGATATTTCCATGTTTATACAGATCGCGGTGTAATTTCCATGTTTATACAGATTGCGGTGTAGATATTTCCATGTTTTTACAGATATTGGTGTAGATATTTCCATGTTTACACAGATTGCGGTGTAGATATTTCCATCTTTCTACAGATGGCATTGTAGATATTTCCATCTTTATACAGATGGCGGTGTAGATATTTCCATGTTTATATAGATGGTGATGTAGATATTACCATGTTTATACAGATAGCGGTGTAGATATTTCCATATTTATACAGATCGTGGTGAAGATATTTCCATGTTTATACAGATCGCGGTGTAGATATTTCCATGTTTATACAGATAGCGGTGTAGATATTTCTATGTTTATAGAGATCGCAGTGTAGATATTTCCAGGTTTATACAGATAGCGGTGTATATATTTCCATGTTTATACAGATAGCGGTGTAGATATTTCCATGTTTATACAGATGGCAGTGTAGATATTTCCATGTTTATAGAGATGGCGGTGTAGATATTTCCACGTTCATTGAGATAGCGGTGTAGATATATCCATGTTCATAGAGATAGCAGTGAGGATATTTCCATGTTTATACAGATAGCAGTGTAGATATTTCCATTTTTATAGAGATAGCGGTTTTGATATTCCATATTTATACAGATAGAGGTGTTGTTATTTCCATGTTTATATAGATAGCGGTGTAGATATTTCCATATTTCTACAGATGACTGTGTAGATATTTCCATGTTTGTACAGATGGCAGTGTAGATATTTCCATGTTTATAGAGATAGCGGTGTAGATATTTTCATGTTTATTCAGATTTCGGAGGAGATATGTCAATGTTTATACAGATAGCAATGGATATATTTCCACGTTAATACACATAGCAGTGTAGATATTTCCATGTTTATACAGATCACGGTGTAGATATTTCCATGTTTATACAGATCATGTTGTAGATATTTCCATGTTTATACAGATCGCGGTGTTGATATTACCATGTTTATAAGGATAGAGTTGCAAATATTTCCACATTTATGCAGATAGCGGTTTAGTTATTAGCATGTTTATACAGATAGCGGTGTAAATATTTCCATGTATATACAGATGGCTGTGTAGATATTTCCATGTTTATACAGATGGCTGTGTAGATATTTCCATGTTTATACAGATGACTTTGTAGGTATTTCCATTTTTATACAGATGGCGTTGTAGATATTTCCATGTTCATAGAGATAGCTGTGCAGATATTTCCATGTTTATACAGATAGCGGTGTAGATATATCCATGTTTATACAGATCACGGTGTAGATATTTCCATGTTTATGCAGATCGCGGTGTAGATATTTCGATGTTTATACAGATAGCGGTGTAGATATTTCCATGTTTTTACAGATATTGGTGTAGATATTTCCATGTTTACACAGATTGCGGTGTAGATATTTCCATCTTTCTACAGATGGCATTGTAGATATTTCCATGATTATACAGATGGCGGTGTAGATATTTCCATGTTTATATACATGGTGGTGTAGATATTAACAAGTTTATACAGATAGCGATGTAGATATTTCCATGTTTATACAGACAGCGGTGTAGATATTTCCATTTTTATACAGATGGCAGTGTAGATATTTCCATGTTTATAGAGATGTCGGTGTAGATATTTCCATGTTCATTGAGATAGCTGTGTAGATATATCCATGTTCATAGAGATAGCAGTGAGTATATTTCCATGTTTATACAGATAGCAGTGTAGACATTTCCATTTTTATAGAGATAGCGGTTTAGATATTTCATATTTATACAGATAGAGGTGTAGATATTTCCATGGTTATACAGATTGCGGTGTAGATATTTCCATGTTTATACAGATCGTGGTGAAGATATTTCCATGTTTATACAGATCGCGGTGTAGATATTTCTATGTTTATAGAGATCGCAGTGTAGATATTTCCAGGTTTATACAGATAGCGGTGTATATATTTCCATGTTTATACAGATAGCGGTGTAGATATTTCCATGTTTATACAGATGGCAGTGTAGATATTTCCATGTTTATAGAGATGGCGGTATAGATATTTCCACGTTCATTGAGATAGCGGTGTAGATATATCCATGTTCATAGAGATAGCAGTGAGGATATTTCCATGTTTATACAGTTAGCAGTGTAGATATTTCCATTTTTATAGAGATAGCGGTTTTGATATTCCATATTTATACAGATAGAGGTGTAGTTATTTCCATGTTTATATTGATAGCGGTGTAGATATTTCCATATTTCTACAGATGACTGTGTAGATATTTCCATGTTTGTACAGATGGCAGTGTAGATATTTCCATGTTTATAGAGATAGCGGTGTAGATATTTTCATGTTTATTCAGATTTCGGAGGAGATATGTCAATGTTTATACAGATAGCAATGGATATATTTCCACGTTAATACACATAGCAGTGTAGATATTTCCATGTTTATACAGATCACGGTGTAGATATTTCCATGTTTATACAGATCATGTTGTAGATATTTCCATGTTTATACAGATCGCGGTGTTGATATTACCATGTTTATAAGGATAGAGTTGCAAATATTTCCACATTAATGCAGATAGCGGTTTAGTTATTAGCATGTTTATGCAGATAGCGGTGTAGATATTTCCATGTTTATACAGATCGCGGTGTAGATATTTCCATGTTTATACAGATAGCGGTGTAGATATTTCCATGTTTTTACTGATATTGGTGTAGATATTTCCATGTTTACACAGATTGCGGTGTAGATATTTCCATCTTTCTACAGATGGCATTGTAGATATTTCCATGATTATACAGATGGCGGTGTAGATATTTCCATGTTTATATAGATGGTGGTATAGATATTACCATGTTTATACAGATAGCGGTGTAGATATTTCCATGTTTATACAGATAGCGGTGTAGATATTTCCATTTTTATACAGATGGCAGTGTAGATATTTCCAAGTTTATAGAGATGTCGTGGTAGATATTTCCATGTTCATTGAGATAGCTGTGTAGATATATCCATGTTCATAGAGATAGCAGTGAGGATATTTCCATGTTTATACAGATAGCAGTGTAGATATTTCCATTTTTATAGAGATAGCGGTTTTGATATTTCATATTTATACAGAAAGAGGTGTAGATATTTCCATGTTTATACAGATTGTGGTGTAGATATTTCCATGTTTATACAGATCGTGGTGGAGATATTTCCATGTTTATACAAATAGCGGTGTAGTTATTTCCATGTTTATACAGATAGCGGTGTAAATATTTCCATGTATATACAGATGGCTGTGTAGATATTTCCATGTTTATACAGATGGCTGTGTAGATATTTCCATGTTTATACAGATGACTTTGTAGGTATTTCCATTTTTATACAGATGGCGTTGTAGATATTTCCATGTTTATAGAGATAGCTGTGCAGATATTTCCATGTTTATACAGATAGCGGTGTAGATATATCCATGTTTATACAGATCGCGGTGTAGATATTTCCATGTTTATGCAGATCGCGGTGTAGATATTTCGATGTTTATACAGATAGCGGTGTAGATATTTCCATGTTTTTACAGATATTGGTGTAGATATTTCCATGTTTACACAGATTGCGGTGTAGATATTTCCATCTTTCTACAGATGGCATTGTAGATATTTCCATGATTATACAGATGGCGGTGTAGATATTTCCATGTTTATATACATGGTAGTGTAGATATTAACATGTTTATACAGATAGCGATGTAGATATTTCCATGTTTATACAGACAGCGGTGTAGATATTTCCATTTTTATACAGATGGCAGTGTAGATATTTCCATGTTTATAGAGATGTCGGTGTAGATATTTCCATGTTCATTGAGATAGCTGTGGAGATATATCCATGTTCATAGAGATAGCAGTGAGTATATTTCTATGTTTATACAGATAGCAGTGTAGACATTTCCATTTTTATAGAGATAGCGGTTTAGATATTTCATATTTATACAGATAGAGGTGTAGATATTTCCATGTTTATACAGATTGCGGTGTAGATATTTCCATGTTTATACAGATCGTGGTGAAGATATTTCCATGTTTATACAGATCGCGGTGTAGATATTTCTATGTTTATAGAGATCGCAGTGTAGATATTTCCAGGTTTATACAGATAGCGGTGTATATATTTCCATGTTTATACAGATAGCGGTGTAGATATTTCCATGTTTATACAGATGGCAGTGTAGATATTTCCATGTTTACACAGATTGCGGTGTAGATATTTCCATCTTTCTACAGATGGCATTGTAGATATTTCCATGATTATAGAGATGGCGGTGTAGATATTTCCATGTTTATATAGATGGTGGTGTAGATATTACCATGTTTATACAGATAGCGGTGTAGATATTTCCATGTTTATACAGATAGCGGTGTAGATATTTCCATTTTTATACAGATGGCAGTGTAGATATTTCCATGTCTATAGAGATGTCGGTGTAGATATTTCCATGTTCATTGAGATAGCTGTGTAGATATATCCATGTTCATAGAGATAGCAGTGAGGATATTTCCATGTTTATAAAGATAGCAGTGTAGATATTTCCATTTTTATAGAGATAGCAGTTTTGATATTTCATATTTATACAGATAGAGGTGTAGATATTTCCATGTTTATACAGATTGCGGTGTAGATATTTCCATGTTTATACAGATCGTGGTGAAGATATTTCCATGTTTATACAGATCGCGGTGTAGATATTTCTATGTTTATACAGATCGCAGTGTAGATATTTCCATGTTTATACAGATAGCGGTGTATATATTTCCATGTTTATACAGATAGCGGTGTTGATATTTCCATGTTTATACAGATGGCAGTGTAGATATTTCCATGTTTATAGAGATGGCGGTGTAGATATTTCCACGTTCATTGAGATAATGGTATAGATATATCCATGTTCATAGAGATAGCAGTGAGGATATTTCCATGTTTATACAGATAGCAGTGTAGATATTTCCATTTTTATAGAGACAGCGGTTTTGATATTTCATATTTATACAGATAGAGGCGTAGTTATTTCCATGTTTATAGAGATAGCGGTGTAGATATTTCCATATTTCTACAGATGACTGTGTAGATATTTCCATGTTTGTACAGATGGCACTGTAGATATTTCCATGTTTAGAGAGATAGCGGTGTAGATATTTTCATGTTTATTCAGATTGCGGTGGAGATATGTCAATGTTTATACAGAGAGCAATGGATATATTTCCACGTTAATACACATAGCAGTGTAGATATTTCCATGTTTATACAGATCACGGTGTAGATATTTCCATGTTTATACAAATCATGTTGTAGATATTTCCATGTTTATACAGATCTCGGTGTTGATATTACCATGTTTATAAGGATAGAGGTGCAAATATTTCCATATTTATGCAGATAGCGGTTTAGTTATTAGCAGGTTTATACAGATAATGGTGTAGATATTTCCATGTATAAACAGATGTCTGTGTATATATTTCCATGTGTATACAGATGGAGGTGTAGATATTTCCTTGTTTATACAAATAGCGGTGTAGTTATTTACATGTTTATACAGATCACGGTGTAGATATTTCCTTGTTTATACAAATAGCGGTGTAGTTATTTCCATGTTTATACATATCGTGGTGAAGATATTTCCATGTTTATACAGATCGCGGTGTAGATATTTCCATGTTTATACAGATCGCGGTGTAGATATTTCCATGTTTATACAGATAGCGGTGTAGATATTTAAATGTTTTTACTGATATTGGTGTAGATATTTCCATGTTTATACAGATGGCAGTGTAGATATTTCCATGTTTATAGAGATGGCGGTGTAGATATTTCCACGTTCATTGAGATAGCGGTGTAGATATATCCATGTTCATAGAGATAGCAGTGAGTATATTTCCATGTTTATACAGATAGCAGTGTAGATATTTCCATTTTTATAGAGATAGCGGTTTTGATATTTCATATTTATACAGATAGAGGTGTAGTTATTTCCATGTTTATAGAGATAGCGGTGTAGATATTTCCATATTTCTACAGATGACTGTGTAGATATTTCCATGTTTGTACAGATATCAGTGTAGATATTTCCATGTTTATAGAGATAGCGGTTTAGATATTTTCATGTTTATACAGATTGCGGTGGAGATATGTCAATGTTTATACAGATAGCAATGGATATATTTCCATGTTAATACACATAGCAGTGTAGTTATTTCCATGTTTATACGATCACGGTGTAGATATTTCCATGTTTATACAGATCATGTTGTAGATATTTCCATGTTTATACAGATCACGGTGTTGATATTACCATGTCTATAAGGATAGAGGTGCAAATATTTCCACATTTATGCAGATAGCGGTTTAGTTATTAGCAGGTTTATACAGATAGTGGTGTAGATATTTCCATGTATAAACAGATGTCTGTGTATATATTTCCATGTTTATACAGATGGAGGTGTAGATATTTCCTTGTTTATACAAATAGCGGTGTAGTTATTTCCATGTTTATACAGATCACGGTGTAGATATTTCCTTGTTTATACAAATAGCGGTGTAGTTATTTCCATGTTTATACAGATAGCGGTGTAGATATTTCCTTGTTTCTACAAATAGCGGTGTAGATATTTCCATGTTTATACAGATCACGGTGTAGATATTTCCCTGTTTATACAAATAGCGGTGTAGTTATTTCCATGTTTATACAAATAGCGGTGTAGATATTTCCATGTATATACAGATGGCTGTGTAGATATTTCCATGTTTATACAGATGGCTGTGTAGATATTTCCATGTTTATACAGATGACTTTGTAGGTATTTATATTTTTATACAGATGGCGGTGAACATATTTCCATGTTTATAGAGATAGCTGTGTAGATATTTCCATGTTTATAGAAATAGCAGTGTAGATATATCCATGTTTATACAGATCGCGGTGTAGATATTTCCATGTTTATATAGAACGCGGTGTAGATATTTCCATGTTTATACAGATAGCGGTGTAGATATTTCCATGTTTTTACAGATATTGGTGTAGATATTTCCATGTTTACACAGATTGCGGTGTAGATATTTCCATCTTTCTACAGATGGCATTGTAGATATTTCCATGTTTATACAGATAGCGGTGTAGATATTTCCATGTTTATACAGATCGTGGTGAAGATATTTCCATGTTTATACAGATCGCGGTGTAGATATTTCCATGTTTATACAGATCGCGGTGTAGATATTTCCATGTTTATACAGATAGCGGTGTATATATTTCCATGTTTTTACAGATATTGGTGTAGATATTTCCATGTTTACACAGATTGCGGTGTAGATATTTCCATCTTTCTACAGATGGCATTGTAGATATTTCCATGATTATAGAGATGGCGGTGTAGATATTTCCATGTTTATACAGATAGCGGTGTAGATATTTCCATGTTTATACAGATCGTGGTGAAGATATTTCCATGTTTATACAGATCGCGGTGTAGATATTTCCATGTTTATACAGATCACGGTGTAGATATTTCCTTGTTTATACAAATAGCGGTGTAGTTATTTCCATGTTTATACAGATAGCGGTGTAAATATTTCCATGTATATACAGATGGCTGTGTAGATATTTCCATGTTTATACAGATGGCTGTGTAGATATTTCCATGTTTATACAGATGACTTTGTAGGTATTTCCATTTTTATACAGATGGCGTTGTAGATATTTCCATGTTTATAGAGATAGCTGTGCAGATACTTCCATGTTTATACAGATAGCGGTGTAGATATATCCATGTTTATACAGATCACGGTGTAGATATTTCCATGTTTATGCAGATCGCGGTGTAGATATTTTGATGTTTATACAGATAGCGGTGTAGATATTTCCATGTTTTTACAGATATTGGTGTAGATATTTCCATGTTTACACAGATTGCGGTGTAGATATTTCCATCTTTCTACAGATGGCATTGTAGATATTTCCATGATTATACAGATGGCGGTGTAGATATTTCCATGTTTATATAGATGGTGGTGTAGATATTAACATGTTTATACAGATAGCGATGTAGATATTTCCATGTTTATACAGATCGTGGTGAAGCTGTTTCCATGTTTATACAGATCGCGGTGTAGATATTTCCATGTTTATACAGATAACGGTGTAGATATTTCCATGTTTATACAGATCGTGGTGAAGATATTTCCATGTTTATACAGATAGCGGTGTAGATATTTCCATGTTTTTACAGATATTGGTGTAGATATTTCCATGTTTACACAGATTGCGGTGTAGATATTTCCATCTTTCTACTGATGGCATTGTAGATATTTCCATGTTCATACAGATGGCGGTGTAGATATTTCCATGTTTACATAGATGGTGGTGAAGATATTACAATGTTTATACAGATAGCGGTGTAGATATTTCCATGTTTATACAGATCGTGGTGAAGATATTTCCATGTTTATACAGACCGCGGTGTAGATATTTCCATGTTTATACAGATAGCGGTGTAGATATTTCCATGTTTATACAGATCGTGGTGAAGCTATTTCCATGTTTATACAGATCGCGGTGTAGATATTTCCATGTTTATACAGATAGCGGTGTAGATATATCCATGTTTATACAGATCGCAGTGTAGATATTTCCATGTTTATACAGATCGCGGTGTAATTTCCATGTTTATACAGATAGCGGTGTAGATATTTCCATGTTTTTACAGATATTGGTGTAGATATTTCCATGTTTACACAGATTGCGGTGTAGATATTTCCACCTTTCTACAGATGGCATTGTAGATATTTCCATCTTTATACAGATGGCGGTGTAGATATTTCCATGTTTATATAGATGGTGATGTAGATATTACCATGTTTATACAGATAGCGGTGTAGATATTTCCATATTTATACAGATCGTGGTGAAGATATTTCCATGTTTATACAGATCGCGGTGTAGATATTTCCATGTTTATACAGATAGCGGTGTAGATATTTCCATGTTTATACAAATCGTGGTGAAGATATTTCCATGTTTACAGATAGCGGTGTAGATATTTCCATGTTTTTACAGATATTGTTGTAGATATTTCCATGTTTACACAGATTGCGGTGTAGATATTTCCATCTTTCTACAGACGGCATTGTAGATATTTCCATGTTTATTCAGATGGCGGTGTAGGTATTTCCATGTTTATATAGATGGTGGTGTAGATATTACAATGTTTATACAGATAGTGGTGTAGATATTTCCATGTTTTTACAGATCGTGGTGTGGATATTTCCATGTTTATACAGATCGCGGTGTAGATATTTCCATGTTTATACAGATCGCGGTGTAGATATTTCCATGTTTATACAGATAGCGGTGTAGATATTTCCATGTTTATACAGATCGTGGTGAAGATATTTCCATGTTTATACAGATCGCGGTGTAGATATTTCCATTTTTATACAGATCGCGGTGTAGATATTTCCATGTTTATGCAGATCGCGGTGTAGATATTTCCATGTTTATACAGATAGCGGTGTAGATATTTCCATGTTTTTACAGATATTGGTGTAGATATTTCCATGTTTACACAGATTGCGGTGTAGATATTTCCATCTTTCTACAGATGGCATTGTAGATATTTCCATGATTATAGACATGGTGGTGTAGATATTTCCATGTTTATTTAGATGGTGGTGTAGATATTACCATGTTTATACAGATAGCGGTGTAGATATTTCCATGTTTATACAGATAGCGGTGTAGATATTTCCATTTTTATACAGATGGCAGTGTAGATATTTCCATGTCTATAGAGATGTCGGTGTAGATATTTCCATGTTCATTGAGATAGCTGTGTAGGTATATCCATGTTCATAGAGATAGCAGTGAGGATATTTCCATGTTTATAAAGATAGCAGTGTAGATATTTCCATTTTTATAGAGATAGCAGTTTTGATATTTCATATTTATACAGATAGAGGTGTAGATATTTCCATGTTTATACAGATTGCGGTGTAGATATTTCCATGTTTATACAGATCGTGGTGAAGATATTTCCATGTTTATACAGATCGCGGTGTAGATATTTCTATGTTTATACAGATCGCAGTGTAGATATTTCCATGTTTATACAGATAGCGGTGTTGATATTTCCATGTTTATACAGATGGCAGTGTAGATATTTCCATGTTTATAGAGATGGCGGTGTAGATATTTCCACGTTCATTGAGATAACGGTATAGATATATCCATGTTCATAGAGATAGCAGTGAGGATATTTCCATGTTTATACAGATAGCAGTGTAGATATTTCCATTTTTATAGAGACAGCGGTTTTGATATTTCATATTTATACAGATAGAGGCATAGTTATTTCCATGTTTATAGAGATAGCGGTGTAGGTATTTCCATATTTCTACAGATGACTGTGTAGATATTTCCATGTTTGTACAGATGGCACTGTAGATATTTCCATGTTTAGAGAGATAGCGGTGTAGATATTTTCATGTTTATTCAGATTGCGGTGGAGATATGTCAATGTTTATACAGAGAGCAATGGATATATTTCCACGTTAATACACATAGCAGTGTAGATATTTCCATGTTTATACAGATCACGGTGTAGATATTTCCATGTTTATACAAATCATGTTGTAGATATTTCCATGTTTATACAGATCTCGGTGTTGATATTACCATGTTTATAAGGATAGAGGTGCAAATATTTCCATATTTATGCAGATAGCGGTTTAGTTATTAGCAGGTTTATACAGATAGTGGTGTAGATATTTCCATGTATAAACAGATGTCTGTGTATATATTTCCATGTGTATACAGATGGAGGTGTAGATATTTCCTTGTTTATACAAATAGCGGTGTAGTTATTTACATGTTTATACAGATCACGGTGTAGATATTTCCTTGTTTATACAAATAGCGGTGTAGTTATTTCCATGTTTATACAAATCGTGGTGAAGATATTTCCATGTTTATACAGATCGCGGTGTAGATATTTCCATGTTTATACAGATCACGGTGTAGATATTTCCATGTTTATACAGATAGCGGTGTAGATATTTCCATGTTTTTACTGATATTGGTGTAGATATTTCCATGTTTACACAGATTGCGGTGTAGATATTTCCATCTTTCTACAGATGGCATTGTAGATATTTGCATGATTATACAGATGGCGGTGTAGATATTTCGATGTTTATATAGATGGTGGTATAGATATTACCATGTTTATACAGATAGCGGTGTAGATATTTCCATGTTTATACAGATAGCGGTGTAGATATTTCCATTTTTATATAGATGGCAGTGTAGATATTTCCATGTTTATAGAGATGTCGGTGTAGATATTTCCATGTTCATTGAGATAGCTGTGTAGATATATCCATGTTCATAGAGATAGCAGTGAGGATATTTCCATGTTTATACAGATAGCAGTGTAGATATTTCCATTTTTATAGAGATAGCGGTTTTGATATTTCATATTTATACAGATAGAGGTGTAGATATTTCCATGTTTATACAGATTGCAGTGTAGATATTTCCATGTTTATACAGATCGTGGTGAAGATATTTCCATGTTTATACGATCGCGGTGTAGATATTTCCATGTTTATACAGATCGCAGTGTAGATATTTCCACGTTTATACAGATAGCGGTGTATATATTTCCATGTTTATACAGATAGCGGTGTAGATATTTCCATGTTTATACAGATGGCAGTGTAGATATTTCCATGTTTATAGAGATGGCGGTGTAGATATTTCCACGTTCATTGAGATAGCGGTGTAGATATATCCATGTTCATAGAGATAGCAGTGAGTATATTTCCATGTTTATACAGATAGCAGTGTAGATATTTCCATTTTTATAGAGATAGCGGTTTTGATATTTCATATTTATACAGATAGAGGTGTAGTTATTTCCATGTTTATAGAGATAGCGGTGTAGATATTTCCATATTTCTACAGATGACTGTGTAGATATTTCCATGTTTGTACAGATATCAGTGTAGATATTTCCATGTTTATAGAGATAGCGGATTAGATATTTTCATGTTTATACAGATTGCGGTGGAGATATGTCAATGTTTATACAGATAGCAATGGATATATTTCCATGTTAATACACATAGCAGTGTAGATATTTCCATGTTTATACAGATCACGGTGTAGATATTTCCATGTTTATACAGATCATGTTGTAGATATTTCCATGTTTATACAGATCATAGTGTTGATATTACCATGTTTATAAGGATAGAGGTGCAAATATTTCCACATTTATGCAGAAAGCGTTTTAGTTATTAGCAGGTTTATACAGATAGTGGTGTAGATATTTCCATGTATAAACAGATGTCTGTGTATATATTTCCATGTTTATACAGATGGAGGTGTAGATATTTCCTAGTTTATACAAATAGCCGTGTAGTTATTTCCATGTTTATACAGATCACGGTGTAGATATTTCCTTGTTTATACAAATAGCGGTGTAGTTATTTCCATGTTTATACAGATAGCGGTGTAGATATTTCCTTGTTTCTACAAATAGCGGTGTAGATATTTCCATGTTTATACAGATCACGGTGTAGATATTTCCTTGTTTATACAAATAGCGGTGTAGTTATTTCCATGTTTATACAAATAGCGGTGTAGATATTTCCATGTATATACAGATGGCTGTGTAGATATTTCCATGTTTATACAGATGGCTGTGTAGATATTTCCATGTTTATACAGATGACTTTGTAGGTATTTATATTTTTATACAGATGGCGGTGAACGTATTTCCATGTTTATAGAGATAGCTGTGTAGATATTTCCATGTTTATACAAATAGCAGTGTAGATATTTCCATGTTTATACAGATGGCGGTGTAGATATTTCCATGTTTACATAGATGGTGGTGAAGATATTACAATGTTTATACAGATAGCGGTGTAGTTATTTCCATGTTTATACAGATCGTGGTGAAGATATTTCCATGTTTATACAGACCGCGGTGTAGATATTTCCATGTTTATACAGATAGCGGTTTAGATATTTCCATGTTATTACAGATCGTGGTGAAGCTATTTCCATGTTTATACAGATCGCGGTGTAGATATTTCCATGTTTATACAGATAGCGGTGTAGATATATCCATGTTTATACAGAACGCAGTGTAGATATTTCCATGTTTATACAGATCGCGGTGTAATTTCCATGTTTATACAGATAGCGGTGTAGATATTTCCATGTTTTTACAGATATTGGTGTAGATATTTCCATGTTTACACAGATTGCGGTGTAGATATTTCCATCTTTCTACAGATGGCATTGTAGATATTTCCATCTTTATACAGATGGCGGTGTAGATATTTCCATGTTTATATAGATGGTGATGTAGATATTACCATGTTTATACAGATAGCGGTGTAGATATTTCCATATTTATACAGATCGTGGTGAAGATATTTCCATGTTTATACAGATCGCGGTGTAGATATTTCCATGTTTATACAGATAGCGGTGTAGATATTTCCATGTTTATACAAATCGTGGTGAAGATATTTCCATGTTTATACAGATAGCGGTGTAGATATTTCCATGTTTTTACAGATATTGGTGTAGATATTTCCATGTTTACACAGATTGCGGTGTAGATATTTCCATCTTTCTACAGACGGCATTGTAGATATTTCCATGTTTATTCAGACGGCGGTGTAGGTATTTCCATGTTTATATAGATGGTGTTGTAGATATTACAATGTTTATACAGATAGTGGTGTAGATATTTCCATGTTTATACAGATCGTGGTGTGGATATTTCCATGTTTATACAGATCGTGGTTTAGATATTTCCATGTTTATACAGATCGCGGTGTAGATATTTCCATGTTTATACACATAGCGGTGTAGATATTTCCATGTTTATACAGATCGTGGTGAAGATATTTCCATGTTTATACAGATCGCGGTGTAGATATTTCCATGTTTATACAGATCGCGGTGTAGATATTTCCATGTTTATACAGATAGCGGTGTATATATTTCCATGTTTTTACAGATATTGGTGTAGATATTTCCATGTTTACACAGATTGCGGTGTAGATATTTCCATCTTTCTACAGATGGCATTGTAGATATTTCCATGATTATAGAGATGGCGGTGTAGATATTTCCATGTTTATACAGATAGCGGTGTAGATATTTCCATGTTTATACAGATCGTGGTGAAGATATTTCCATGTTTATACAGATCGCGGTGTAGATATTTCCATGTTTATACAGATCACGGTGTAGATATTTCCTTGTTTATACAAATAGCGGTGTAGTTATTTCCATGTTTATACAGATAGCGGTGTAAATATTTCCATGTATATACAGATGGCTGTGTAGATATTTCCATGTTTATACAGATGGCTGTGTAGATATTTCCATGTTTATACAGATGACTTTGTAGGTATTTCCATTTTTATACAGATGGCGTTGTAGATATTTCCATGTTTATAGAGATAGCTGTGCAGATACTTCCATGTTTATACAGATAGCGGTGTAGATATATCCATGTTTATACAGATCGCGGTGTAGATATTTCCATGTTTATGCAGATCGCGGTGTAGATATTTCGATGTTTATACAGATAGCGGTGTAGATATTTCCATGTTTTTACAGATATTGGTGTAGATATTTCCATGTTTACATAGATTGCGGTGTAGATATTTCCATCTTTCTACAGATGGCATTGTAGATATTTCCATGATTATACAGATGGCGGTGTAGATATTTCCATGTTTATATACATGATGGTGTAGATATTAACATGTTTATACAGATAGCGATGTAGATATTTCCATGTTTATGCAGATCGTGGTGAAGCTATTTCCATGTTTATACAGATCGCGGTGTAGATATTTCCATGTTTATACAGATAACGGTGTAGATATTTCCATGTTCATACAGATCGTGGTGAAGATATTTCCATGTTTATACAGATAGCGGTGTAGATATTTCCATGTTTTTACAGATATTGGTGTAGATATTTCCATGTTTACACAGATTGCGGTGTAGATATTTCCATCTTTCTACTGATGGCATTGTAGATATTTCCATGTTTATACAGATGGCGGTGTAGATATTTCCATGTTTACATAGATGGTGGTGAAGATATTACAAAGTTTATACAGATAGCGGTGTAGATATTTCCATGTTTATACAGATCGTGGTGAAGATATTTCCATGTTTATACAGACCGCGGTGTAGATATTTCCATGTTTATACAGATAGCGGTGTAGATATTTCCATGTTATTACAGATCGTGGTGAAGCTATTTCCATGTTTATACAGATCGCGGTGTAGATATTTCCATGTTTATACAGATAGCGGTGTAGATATATCCATGTTTATACAGAACGCAGTGTAGATATTTCCATGTTTATACAGATCGCGGTGTAATTTCCATGTTTATACAGATAGCGGTGTAGATATTTCCATGTTTTTACAGATATTGGTGTAGATATTTCCATGTTTACACAGATTGCGGTGTAGATATTTCCATCTTTCTACAGATGGCATTGTAGATATTTCCATCTTTATACAGATGGCGGTGTAGATATTTCCATGTTTATATAGATGGTGATGTAGATATTACCATGTTTATACAGATAGTGGTGTAGATATTTCCATATTTATACAGATCGTGGTGAAGATATTTCCATGTTTATACAGATCGCGGTGTAGATATTTCCATGTTTATACAGATAGCGGTGTAGATATTTCCATGTTTATACAAATCGTGGTGAAGATATTTCCATGTTTATACAGATAGCGGTGTAGATATTTCCATGTTTTTACAGATATTGGTGTAGATATTTCCATGTTTACACAGATTGCGGTGTAGATATTTCCATCTTTCTACAGACGGCATTGTAGATATTTCCATGTTTATTCAGATGGCGGTGTAGGTATTTCCATGTTTATATAGATGGTGGTGTAGATATTACAATGTTTATACAGATAGTGGTGTAGATATTTCCATGTTTATACAGATCGTGGTGTGGATATTTCCATGTTTATACAGATCGCGGTTTAGATATTTCCATGTTTATACAGATCGCGGTGTAGATATTTCCATGTTTATACAGATAGCGGTGTAGATATTTCCATGTTTATACAGATCGTGGTGAAGATATTTCCATGTTTATACAGATCGCGGTGTAGATATTTCCATGTTTATACAGATCGCGGTGTAGATATTTCCATGTTTATACAGATAGCGGTGTATATATTTCCATGTTTTTACAGATATTGGTGTAGATATTTCCATGTTTACACAGATTGCGGTGTAGATATTTCCATCTTTCTACAGATGGCATTGTAGATATTTCCATGATTATAGAGATGGCGGTGTAGATATTTCCATGTTTATACAGATAGCGGTGTAGATATTTCCATGTTTATACAGATCGTGGTGAAGATATTTCCATGTTTATACAGATCGCGGTGTAGATATTTCCATGTTTATACAGATCACGGTGTAGATATTTCCTTGTTTATACAAATAGCGGTGTAGTTATTTCCATGTTTATACAGATAGCGGTGTAAATATTTCCATGTATATACAGATGGCTGTGTAGATATTTCCATGTTTATACAGATGGCTGTGTAGATATTTCCATGTTTATACAGATGACTTTGTAGGTATTTCCATTTTCATACAGATGGCGTTGTAGATATTTCCATGTTTATAGAGATAGCTGTGCAGATACTTCCATGTTTATACAGATAGCGGTGTAGATATATCCATGTTTATACAGATCGCGGTGTAGATATTTCCATGTTTATGCAGATCGCGGTGTAGATATTTCGATGTTTATACAGATAGAGGTGTAGATATTTCCATGTTTTTACAGATACTGGTGTAGATATTTCCATGTTTACACAGATTGCGGTGTAGATATTTCCATCTTTCTACAGATGGCATTGTAGATATTTCCATGATTATACAGATGGCGGTGTAGATATTTCCATGTTTATATAGATGGTGGTGTAGATATTAACATGTTTATACAGATAGCGATGTAGATATTTCCATGTTTATACAGATCGTGGTGAAGCTATTTCCATGTTTATACAGATCGCGGTGTAGATATTTCCATGTTTATACAGATAACGGTGTAGATATTTCCATGTTTATACAGATCGTGGTGAAGTTATTTCCATGTTTATACAGATAGCGGTGTAGATATTTCCATGTTTTTACAGATATTGGTGTAGATATTTCCATGTTTACACAGATTGCGGTGTAGATATTTCCATCTTTCTACTGATGGCATTGTAGATATTTCCATGTTTATACAGATGGCGGTGTAGATATTTCCATGTTTACATAGATGGTGGTGAAGATATTACAATGTTTATACAGATAGCGGTGTAGATATTTCCATGTTTATACAGATCGTGGTGAAGATATTTCCATGTTTATACAGACCGCGGTGTAGATATTTCCATGTTTATACAGATAGCGGTGTAGATATTTCCATGTTTATACAGATCGTGGTGAAGCTATTTCCATGTTTATACAGATCGCGGTGTAGATATTTCCATGTTTATACAGATAGCGGTGTAGATATATCCATGTTTATACAGATCGCAGTGTAGATATTTCCATGTTTATACAGATCGCGGTGTAATTTCCATGTTTATACAGATAGCGGTGTAGATATTTCCATGTTTTTACAGATATTGGTGTAGATATTTCCATGTTTACACAGATTGCGGTGTAGATATTTCCATCTTTCTACAGATGGCATTGTAGATATTTCCATCTTTATACAGATGGCGTTGTAGATATTTCCATGTTTATATAGATGGTGATGTAGATATTACCATGTTTATACAGATAGCGGTGTAGATATTTCCATATTTATACAGATCGTGGTGAAGATATTTCCATGATTATACAGATCGCGGTGTAGATATTTCCATGTTTATACTGATAGCGGTGTAGATATTTCCATGTTTATACAAATCGTGGTGAAGATATTTCCATGTTTATACAGATAGCGGTGTAGATATTTCCATGTTTTTACAGATATTGGTGTAGATATTTCCATGTTTACACAGATTGCGGTGTAGATATTTCCATCTTTCTACAGACGGCATTGTAGATATTTCCATGTTTATTCAGATGGCGGTGTAGGTATTTCCATGTTTATATAGATGGTGGTGTAGATATTACAATGTTTATACAGATAGTGGTGTAGATATTTCCATGTTTATACAGATCGTGGTGTGGATATTTCCATGTTTATACAGATCACGGTGTAGATATTTCCATGTTTATACAGATCGCGGTGTAGATATTTCCATGTTTATACAGATCGTGGTGTGGATATTTCCATGTTTATACAGATCGCGGTGCAGATATTTCCATGTTTATACAGATCGCGGTGTAGATATTTCCATGTTTATACAGATAGCGGTGTAGATACTTCCATGTTTATACAGATAGCGGTGTAGATATATCCATGTTTATACAGATCGCGGTGTAGATATTTCCATGTTTATGCAGATCGCGGTGTAGATATTTCGATGTTTATACAGATAGCGGTGTAGATATTTCCATGTTTTTACAGATATTGGTGTAGATATTTCCATGTTTACACAGATTGCGGTGTAGATATTTCCATGTTTATACAGATAGCGGTGTAGATATTTCCATGTTTATACAGATCGTGGTGAAGATATTTCCATGTTTATACAGATCGCGGTGTAGATATTTCCATGTTTATACAGATCGCGGTGTAGATATTTCCATGTTTATACAGATAGCGGTGTATATATTTCCATGTTTTTACAGATATTGGTGTAGATATTTCCATGTTTACACAGATTGCGGTGTAGATATTTCCATCTTTCTACAGATGGCATTGTAGATATTTCCATGATTATAGAGATGGCGGTGTAGATATTTCCATGTTTATACAGATAGCGGTGTAGATATTTCCATGTTTATACAGATCGTGGTGAAGATATTTCCATGTTTATACAGATCGCGGTGTAGATATTTCCATGTTTATACAGATCACGGTGTAGATATTTCCTTGTTTATACAAATAGCGGTGTAGTTATTTCCATGTTTATACAGATAGCGGTGTAAATATTTCCATGTATATACAGATGGCTGTGTAGATATTTCCATGTTTATACAGATGGCTGTGTAGATATTTCCATGTTTATACAGATGACTTTGTAGGTATTTCCATTTTTATACAGATGGCGTTGTAGATATTTCCATGTTTATAGAGATAGCTGTGCAGATACTTCCATGTTTATACAGATAGCGGTGTAGATATATCCATGTTTATACAGATCGCGGTGTAGATATTTCCATGTTTATGCAGATCGCGGTGTAGATATTTCGATGTTTATACAGATAGCGGTGTAGATATTTCCATGTTTTTACAGATATTGGTGTAGATATTTCCATGTTTACACAGATTGCGGTGTAGATATTTCCATCTTTCTACAGATGGCATTGTAGATATTTCCATGATTATACAGATGGCGGTGTAGATATTTCCATGTTTATATGGATGGTGGTGTAGATATTAACATGTTTATACAGATAGCGATGTAGATATTTCCATGTTTATACAGATCGTGGTGAAGCTATTTCCATGTTTATACAGATCGCGGTGTAGATATTTCCATGTTTATACAGATAACGGTGTAGATATTTCCATGTTTATACAGATCGTGGTGAAGATATTTCCATGTTTATACAGATAGCGGTGTAGATATTTCCATGTTTTTACAGATATTGGTGTAGATATTTCCATGTTTACACAGATTGCGGTGTAGATATTTCCATCTTTCTACTGATGGCATTGTAGATATTTCCATGTTTATACAGATGGCGGTGTAGATATTTCCATGTTTACATAGATGGTGGTGAAGATATTACAATGTTTATACAGATAGCGGTGTAGATATTTCCATGTTTATACAGATCGTGGTGAAGATATTTCCATGTTTATACAGACCGCGGTGTAGATATTTCCATGTTTATACAGATAGCGGTGTAGATATTTCCATGTTTATACAGATCGTGGTGAAGCTATTTCCATGTTTATACAGATCGCGGTGTAGATATTTCCATGTTTATACAGATAGCGGTGTAGATATATCCATGTTTATGCAGATCGCAGTGTAGATATTTCCATGTTTATACAGATCGCGGTGTAATTTCCATGTTTATACAGATAGCGGTGTAGATATTTCCATGTTTTTACAGATATAGGTGTAGATATTTCCATGTTTACACAGATTGCGGTGTAGATATTTCCATCTTTCTACAGATGGCATTGTAGATATTTCCATCTTTATACAGATGGCGGTGTAGATATTTCCATGTTTATATAGATGGTGATGTAGATATTACCATGTTTATACAGATAGCGGTGTAGATATTTCCATATTTATACAGATCGTGGTGAAGATATTTCCATGATTATACAGATCGCGGTGTAGATATTTCCATGTTTATACAGATAGCGGTGTAGATATTTCCATGTTTATACAAATCGTGGTGAAGATAGTTCCATGTTTATACAGATAGCGGTGTAGATATTTCCATGTTTTTACAGATATTGGTGTAGATATTTAAATGTTTACACAGATTGCGGTGTAGATATTTCCATCTTTCTACAGACGGCATTGTAGATATTTCCATGTTTATTCAGATGGCGGTGTAGGTATTTCCATGTTTATATAGATGGTGGTGTAGATATTACAATGTTTATACAGATAGTGGTGTAGATATTTCCATGTTTATACAGATCGTGGTGTGGATATTTCCATGTTTATACAGATCACGGTGTAGATATTTCCATGTTTATACAGATCGCGGTGTAGATATTTCCATGTTTATACAGATCGTGGTGTGGATATTTCCATGTTTATACAGATCGCGGTGCAGATATTTCCATGTTTATACAGATCGCGGTGTAGATATTTCCATGTTTATACAGATAGCGGTGTAGATACTTCCATGTTTATACAGATAGCGGTATAGATATATCCATGTTTATACAGATCGTGGTGTAGATATTTCCATGTTTATGCAGATCGCGGTGTAGATATTTCGATGTTTATACAGATAGCGGTGTAGATATTTCCATGTTTTTACAGATATTGGTGTAGGTATTTCCATGTTTACACAGATTGCGGTGTAGATATTTCCGTCTTTCTACAGATGGCATTGTAGATATTTCCATGATTATACAGATGGCGGTGTAGATATTTCCATGTTTATATAGATGGTGGTGTAGATATTAACATGTTTATACAGATAGCGATGTAGATATTTCCATGTTTATACAGATCGTGGTGAAGCTATTTCCATGTTTATACAGATCGCGGTGTAGATATTTCCATGTTTATACAGATAACGGTGTAGATATTTCCATGTTTATACAGATCGTGGTGAAGATATTTCCATGTTTCTACAGATAGCGGTGTAGATATTTCCATGTTTTTACAGATATTGGTGTAGATATTTCCATGTTTACACAGATTGCGGTGTAGATATTTCCATCTTTCTACTGATGGCATTGTAGATATTTCCATGTTTATACAGATGGCGGTGTAGATATTTCCATGTTTACATAGATGGTGGTGAAGATATTACAATGTTTATACAGATAGTGGTGTAGATATTTCCATGTTTATACAGATCGTGGTGAAGATATTTCCATGTTTATACAGACCGCGGTGTAGATATTTCCATGTTTATACAGATAGCGGTGTAGATATTTCCATGTTTATACAGATCGTGGTGAAGCTATTTCCATGTTTATACAGATCGCGGTGTAGATATTTCCATGTTTATACAGATAGCGGTGTAGATATATCCATGTTTATACAGATCGCAGTGTAGATATTTCCATGTTTATACAGATCGCGGTGTAATTTCCATGTTTATACAGATAGCGGTGTAGATATTTCCATGTTTTTACAGATATTGGTGTAGATATTTCCATGTTTACACAGATTGCGGTGTAGATATTTCCATCTTTCTACAGATGGCATTGTAGATATTTCCATCTTTATACAGATGGCGGTGTAGATATTTCCATGTTTATATAGATGGTGATGTAGATATTACCATGTTTATACAGATAGCGGTGTAGATATTTCCATATTTATACAGATCGTGGTGAAGATATTTCCATGTTTATACAGATCGCAGTGTAGATATTTCCATGTTTATACAGATAGCGGTGTAGATATTTCCATGTTTATACAAATCGTGGTGAAGATATTTCCATGTTTATACAGATAGCGGTGTAGATATTTACATGTTTTTACAGATATTGGTGTAGATATTTCCATGTTTACACAGATTGCGGTGTAGATATTTCCATCTTTCTACAGACGGCATTGTAGATATTTCCATGGTTATTCAGACGGCGGTGTAGGTATTTCCATGTTTATATAGATGGTGGTGTAGATATTACAATGTTTATACAGATAGTGGTGTAGATATTTCCATGTTTATACAGATCGTGGTGTGGATATTTCCATGTTTATACAGATCGCGGTGTAGATATTTCCATGTTTATACAGATCGCGGTGTAGATATTTCCATGTTTATACAGATAGCGGTGTAGATATTTCCATGTTTATACAGATCGTGGTGAAGATATTTCCATGTTTATACAGATCGCGGTGTAGATATTTCCATGTTTATACAGATCGCGGTGTAGATATTTCCATGTTTATACAGATAGCGGTGTATATATTTCCATGTTTTTACAGATATTGGTGTAGATATTTCCATGTTTACACAGATTGCGGTGTAGATATTTCCATCTTTCTACAGATGGCATTGTAGATATTTCCATGATTATAGAGATGGCGGTGTAGATATTTCCATGTTTATACAGATAGCGGTGTAGATATTTCCATGTTTATACAGATCGTGGTGAAGATATTTCCATGTTTATACATATCGCGGTGTAGATATTTCCATGTTTATACAGATCACGGTGTAGATATTTCCTTGTTTATACAAATAGCGGTGTAGTTATTTCCATGTTTATACAGATAGCGGTGTAAATATTTCCATGTATATACAGATGGCTGTGTAGATATTTCCATGTTTAAACAGATGGCTGTGTAGATATTTCCATGTTTATACAGATGACTTTGTAGGTATTTCCATTTTTATGCAGATGGCGTTGTAGATATTTCCATGTTTATAGAGATAGCTGTGCAGATACTTCCATGTTTATACAGATAGCGGTGTAGATATCTCCATGTTTATACAGATCGCGGTGTAGATATATCCATGTTTATGCAGATCGCGGTGTAGATATTTCGATGTTTATACAGATAGCGGTGTAGATATTTCCATGTTTTTACTGATATTGGTGTAGATATTTCCATGTTTACACAGATTGCGGTGTAGATATTTCCATCTTTCTACAGATGGCATTGTAGATATTTCCATGATTATACAGATGGCGGTGTAGATATTTCCATGTTTATATAGATGGTGGTATAGATATTACCATGCTTATACAGATAGCGGTGTAGATATTTCCATGTTTATACAGATAGCGGTGTAGATATTTCCATTTTTATACAGATGGCAGTGTAGATATTTCCATGTTTATACAGATGTCGGTGTAGATATTTCCATGTTCATTGAGATAGCTGTGTAGATATATCCATGTTCATAGAGATAGCAGTGAGTATATTTCCATGTTTATACAGATAGCAGTGTAGACAGTTCCATTTTTATAGAGATAGCGGTTTAGATATTTCATATTTATACAGATAGAGGTGTAGATATTTCCATGTTTATACAGATTGCGGTGTAGATATTTCCATGTTTATACAGATCGTGGTGAAGATATTTCCATGTTTATATAGATCGCGGTGTAGATATTTCTATGTTTATAGAGATCGCAGTGTAGATATTTCCAGGTTTATACAGATAGCGGTGTATATATTTCCATGTTTATACAGATAGCGGTGTAGATATTTCCATGTTTATACAGATGGCAGTGTAGATATCTCCATGTTTATAGAGATGGCGGTGTAGATATTTCCACGTTCATTGAGATAGCGGTGTAGATATATCCATGTTCATAGAGATAGCAGTGAGGATATTTCCATGTTTATACAGATAGCAGTGTAGATATTTCCATTTTTATAGAGATAGCGGTTTTGTTATTCCATATTTATACAGATAGAGGTGTAGTTATTTCCATGTTTATATAGATAGCGGTGTAGATATTTCCATATTTCTACAGATGACTGTGTAGATATTTCCATGTTTGTACAGATGGCAGTGTAGATATTTCCATGTTTATAGAGATAGCGGTGTAGATATTTTCATGTTTATTCAGATTTCGGAGGAGATATGTCAATGTTTATACAGATAGCAATGGATATATTTCCACGTTAATACACATAGCAGTGTAGATATTTCCATGTTTATACAGATCACGGTGTAGATATTTCCATGTTTATACAGATCATGTTGTAGATATTTCCATGTTTATACAGATCGCGGTGTTGATATTACCATGTTGATAAGGATAGAGTTGCAAATATTTCCACATTTATGCAGATAGCGGTTTAGTTATTAGCATGTTCATACAGATAGCGGTGTAGATATTTCCATGTATAAACAGATGTCTGTGTATATATTTCCATGTTTAAACAGATGGCGGTGTAGATATTTCCTTGTTTATACAAATAGCGGTGTAGTTATTTCCATGTTTATACAGATCACGGTGTAGTTATTTCCTTGTTTATACAAATAGCGGTGTAGTTATTTCCATGTTTATACAGATAGCGGTGTAGATATTTCCTTGTTTCTACAAATAGCGGTGTAGATATTTCCATGTTTATACAGATCACGGTGTAGATATTTCCTTGTTTATACAAATAGCGGTGTAGTTATTTCCATGTTTATACAGATAGCGGTGTAGATATTTCCATGTATATACAGATGGCTGTGTAGATATTTCCATGTTTATACAGAAGGCTGTGTAGATATTTTCATGTTTATAAAGATGACTTTGTAGTTATTTCCATGTTTATACAGATGGCTGTGTAGATATTTCCATGTTTATACAGATGACTTTGTAGGTATTTCCATTTTTATACAGATGGCGGTGAACATATTTCCATGTTTATAGAGATAGCTGTGTAGATATTTCCATGTTTATACAAATAGCAGTGTAGATATGTCCATGTTTATACAGAACGCGGTGTAGATATTTCCATGTTTATACAGATCGCGGTGTAGATATTTCCATGTTTATACAGATAGCGGTGTAGATATTTCCATGTTTTTACAGATACTGGTGTAGATATTTCCATGTTTACACAGATTGCGGTGTAGATATTTCCATCTTTCTACAGATGGCATTGTAGATATTTCCATGTTTATACAGATGGCGGTGTAGATATTTCCATGTTTATATAGATGGTGGTGTAGATATTACCATGTTTATACAGATAGCGGTGTAGATATTTCCATGTTTATACAGATCGTGGTGAAGCTATTTCCATGTTTATACAGATCGCGGTGTAGATATTTCCATGTTTATTCAGATAACGGTGTAGATATTTCCATGTTTATACAGATCGTGGTGAAGATATTTCCATGTTTATACAGATAGCGGTGTAGATATTCCCATGTTTTACAGATATTGGTGTAGATATTTCCATGTTTACACAGATTGCGGTGTAGATATTTCCATCTTTCTACTGATGGCATTGTAGATATTTCCATGTTTATACACATGGCGGTGTAGATATTTCCATGTTTACATAGATGGTGGTGAAGATATTACAATGTTTATACAGATAGCGGTGTAGATATTTCCATGTTTATACAGATCGTGGTGAAGATATTTCCATGTTTATACAGACCGCGGTGTAGATATTTCCATGTTTATACAGATAGCGGTGTAGATATTTCCATGTTTATACAGATCGTGGTGAAGCTATTTCCATGTTTATACAGATCGCGGTGTAGATATTTCCATGTTTATACAGATAGCGGTGTAGATATATCCATGTTTATACAGATCGCAGTGTAGATATTTCCATGTTTATACAGATCGCGGTGTAATTTCCATGTTTATACAGATAGCGGTGTAGATATTTCCATGTTTTTACAGATATTGGTGTAGATATTTCCATGTTTACACAGATTGCGGTGTAGATATTTCCATCTTTCTACAGATGGCATTGTACATATTTCCATCTTTA
This sequence comes from Pan troglodytes, assembly GCF_028858775.2. NCBI lineage: Eukaryota > Metazoa > Chordata > Mammalia > Primates > Hominidae > Pan > Pan troglodytes. The sequence continues at coordinate 62,872,416 of NC_072418.2, forward strand.
TACAGATGGCGGTGTAGATATTTCCATGTTTATATAGATGGTGATGTAGATATTACCATGTTTATACAGATAGCGGTGTAGATATTTCCATATTTATACAGATCGTGGTGAAGATATTTCCATGTTTATACAGATCGCGGTGTAGATATTTCCATGTTTATACAGATAGCGGTGTAGATATTTCCATGTTTATACAAATCGTGGTGAAGATATTTCCATGTTTATACAGATAGCGGTGTAGATATTTCCATGTTTTTACAGATATTGGTGTAGATATTTCCATGTTTACACAGATTGCGGTGTAGATATTTCCATCTTTCTACAGACGGCATTGTAGATATTTCCATGTTTATTCAGATGGCTGTGTAGGTATTTCCATGTTTATATAGATGGTGGTGTAGATATTACAATGTTTATACAGATAGTGGTGTAGATATTTCCATGTTTATACAGATCCTGGTGTGGATATTTCCATGTTTATACAGATCGCGGTGTAGATATTTCCATGTTTATACAGATCGCGGTGTAGATATTTCCATGTTTATACAGATAGCGGTGTAGATATTTCCATGTTTATACAGATCGTGGTGAAGATATTTCCATGTTTATACAGATCGCGGAGTAGATATTTCCATGTTTATACAGATCGCTGTGTAGATATTTCCATGTTTATACAGATCGCGGTGTAGATATTTCCATGTTTACACAGATTGCGGTGTAGATATTTCCATGTTTTTACAGATATTGGTGTAGATATTTCCATGTTTACACAGATTGCGGTGTAGATATTTCCATCTTTCTACAGATGGCATTGTAGATATTTCCATGATTATAGAGATGGCGGTGTAGATATTTCCATGTTTATATAGATGGTGGTGTAGATATTACCATGTTTATACAGATAGCGGTGTAGATATTTCCATGTTTATACAGATAGCGGTGTAGATATTTCCATTTTTATACAGATGGCAGTGTAGATATTTCCATGTCTATAGAGATGTCGGTGTAGATATTTCCATGTTCATTGAGATAGCTGTGTAGATATATCCATGTTCATAGAGATAGCAGTGAGGATATTTCCATGTTTATAAAGATAGCAGTGTAGATATTTCCATTTGTATAGAGATAGCAGTTTTGATATTTCATATTTATACAGATAGAGGTGTAGATATTTCCATGTTTATACAGATTGCGGTGTAGATATTTCCATGTTTATACAGATCGTGGTGAAGATATTTCCATGTTTATACAGATCGCGGTGTAGATATTTCTATGTTTATACAGATCGCAGTGTAGATATTTCCATGTTTATACAGATAGCGGTGTATATATTTCCATGTTTATTCAGATAGCGGTGTTGATATTTCCATGTTTATACAGATGGCAGTGTAGATATTTCCATGTTTATAGAGATGGCGGTGTAGATATTTCCACGTTCATTGAGATAACGGTGTAGATATATCCATGTTCATAGAGATAGCAGTGAGGATATTTCCTTGTTTATACAGATAGCAGTGTAGATATTTCCATTTTTATAGAGGTAGCGGTTTTGATATTTCATATTTATACAGATAGAGGTGTAGTTATTTCCATGTTTATAGAGATAGCGGTGTAGATATTTCCATATTTCTACAGATGACTGTGTAGATATTTCCATGTTTGTACAGATGGCACTGTAGATATTTCCATGTTTATAGAGATAGCGGTGTAGATATTTTCATGTTTATTCAGATTGCGGTGGAGATATGTCAATGTTTATACAGATAGCAATGGATATATTTCCACGTTAATACACATAGCAGTGTAGATATTTCCATGTTTATACAGATGACGGTGTAGATATTTCCATGTTTATACAAATCATGTTGTAGATATTTCCATGTTTATACAGATCTCGGTGTAGATATTACCATGTTTATAAGGATAGAGTTGCAAATATTTCCATATTTATGCAGATAGCGGTTTAGTTATTAGCAGGTTTATACAGATAGTGGTGTAGATATTTCCAAGTATAAACAGATGTCTGTGTATATATTTCCATGTGTATACAGATGGAGGTGTAGATATTTCCTTGTTTATACAAATAGCGGTGTAGTTATTTACATGTTTATACAGATCACGGTGTAGATATTTCCTTGTTTATACAAATAGCGGTGTAGTTATTTCCATGTTTATACAAATCGTGGTGAAGATATTTCCATGTTTATACAGATCGCGGTGTAGATATTTCCATGTTTATACAGATTGCGGTGTAGATATTTCCATGTTTATACAGATAGCGGTGTAGATATTTCCATGTTTTTACTGATATTGGTGTAGATATTTCCATGTTTACACAGATTGCGGTGTAGATATTTCCATCTCTCTACAGATGGCATTGTAGATATTTCCATGATTATACAGATGGCGGTGTAGATATTTCCATGTTTATATAGATGGTGGTATAGATATTACCATGTTTATACAGATAGCGGTGTAGATATTTCCATGTTTATACAGATAGCGGTGTAGATATTTCCATTTTTATACAGATATCGGTGTAGATATTTCCATTTTTATACAGATGGCAGTGTAGATATTTCCATGTTTATAGAGATGTCGGTGTAGATATTTCCATGTTCATTGAGATAGCTGTGTAGATATATCCATGTTCATAGAGATAGCAGTGAGGATATTTCCATGTTTATACAGATAGCAGTGTAGATATTTCCATTTTTATAGAGGTAGCGGTTTTGATATTTCATATTTATACAGATAGAGGTGTAGATATTTTCATGTTTATACAGATTGCGGTGTATATATTTCCATGTTTATACAGATCGTGGTGAAGATATTTCCATGTTTATACAGATCGCGGTGTAGATATTTCCATGTTTATACAGATCGCAGTGTAGATATTTCCATGTTTATACAGATAGCGGTGTATATATTTCCATGTTTATACAGATAGCGGTGTAGATATTTCCATGTTTATACAGATGGCAGTGTAGATATTTCCATGTTTATAGAGATGGCGGTGTAGATATTTCCACGTTCATTGAGATAGCGGTGTAGATATATCCATGTTCATAGAGATAGCAGTGAGTATATTTCCATGTTTATACAGATAGCAGTGTAGATATTTCCATTTTTATAGAGATAGCGGTTTTGATATTTCATTTTTATACAGATAGAGGTGTAGTTATTTCCATGTTTATAGAGATAGCGGTGTAGATATTTCCATATTTCTACAGATGACTGTGTAGATATTTCCATGTTTGTACAGATATCAGTGTAGATATTTCCATGTTTATAGAGATAGCGGTTTAGATATTTTCATGTTTATACAGATTGCGGTGGAGATATGTCAATGTTTATACAGATAGCAATGGATATATTTCCATGTTAATACACATAGCAGTGTAGATATTTCCATGTTTATACGATCACGGTGTAGATATTTCCATGTTTATACAGATCATGTTGTAGATATTTCCATGTTTATACAGATCACGGTGTTGATATTACCATGTTTATAAGGATAGAGGTGCAAATATTTCCACATTTATGCAGATAGCGGTTTAGTTATTAGCAGGTTTATACAGATAGTGGTGTAGATATTTCCATGTATAAACAGATGTCTGTGTATATATTTCCATGTTTATACAGATGGAGGTGTAGATATTTCCTTGTTTATACAAATAGCGGTGTAGTTATTTCCATGTTTATACAGATCACGGTGTAGATATTTCCTTGTTTATACAAATAGCGGTGTAGTTATTTCCATGTTTATACAGATAGCGGTGTAGATATTTCCTTGTTTCTACAAATAGCGGTGTAGATATTTCCATGTTTATACAGATCACGGTGTAGATATTTCCTTGTTTATACAAATAGCGGTGTAGTTATTTCCATGTTTATACAAATAGCGGTGTAGATATTTCCATGTATATACAGATGGCTGTGTAGATATTTCCATGTTTATACAGATGGCTGTGTAGATATTTCCATGTTTATACAGATGACTTTGTAGGTATTTATATTTTTATACAGATGGCGGTGAACATATTTCCATGTTTATAGAGATAGCTTTGTAGATATTTCCATGTTTATAGAAATAGCAGTGTAGATATATCCATGTTTATACAGATCGCGGTGTAGATATTTCCATGTTTATATAGAACGCGGTGTAGATATTTCCATGTTTATACAGATAGCGGTGTAGATATTTCCATGTTTTTACAGATATTGGTGTAGATATTTCCATGTTTACACAGATTGCGGTGTAGATATTTCCATCTTTCTACAGATGGCATTGTAGATATTTCCATGTTTATACAGATAGCGGTGTAGATATTTCCATGTTTATACAGATCGTGGTGAAGATATTTCCATGTTTATACAGATCGCGGTGTAGATATTTCCATGTTTATACAGATCGCGGTGTAGATATTTCCATGTTTATACAGATAGCGGTGTATATATTTCCATGTTTTTACAGATATTGGTGTAGATATTTCCATGTTTACACAGATTGCGGTGTAGATATTTCCATCTTTCTACAGATGGCATTGTAGATATTTCCATGATTATAGAGATGGCGGTGTAGATATTTCCATGTTTATACAGATAGCGGTGTAGATATTTCCATGTTTATACAGATCGTGGTGAAGATATTTCCATGTTTATACAGATCGCGGTGTAGATATTTCCATGTTTATACAGATCACGGTGTAGATATTTCCTTGTTTATACAAATAGCGGTGTAGTTATTTCCATGTTTATACAGATAGCGGTGTAAATATTTCCATGTATATACAGATGGCTGTGTAGATATTTCCATGTTTATACAGATGGCTGTGTAGATATTTCCATGTTTATACAGATGACTTTGTAGGTATTTCCATTTTTATACAGATGGCGTTGTAGATATTTCCATGTTTATAGAGATAGCTGTGCAGATACTTCCATGTTTATACAGATAGCGGTGTAGATATATCCATGTTTATACAGATCGCGGTGTAGATATTTCCATGTTTATGCAGATCGCGGTGTAGATATTTCGATGTTTATACACATAGCGGTGTAGATATTTCCATGTTTTTACAGATATTGGTGTAGATATTTCCATGTTTACACAGATTGCGGTGTAGATATTTCCATCTTTCTACAGATGGCATTGTAGATATTTCCATGATTATACAGATGGCGGTGTAGATATTTCCATGTTTATATAGATGGTGGTGTAGATATTAACATGTTTATACAGATAGCGATGTAGATATTTCCATGTTTATACAGATCGTGGTGAAGCTATTTCCATGTTTATACAGATCGCGGTGTAGATATTTCCGTATTTATACAGATAACGGTGTAGATATTTCCATGTTTATACAGATCGTGGTGAAGATATTTCCATGTTTATACAGATAGCGGTGTAGATATTTCCATGTTTTTACAGATATTGGTGTAGATATTTCCATGTTTACACAGATTGCGGTGTAGATATTTCCATCTTTCTACTGATGGCATTGTAGATATTTCCATGTTTATACAGATGGCGGTGTAGATATTTCCATGTTTACATAGATGGTGGTGAAGATATTACAATGTTTATACAGATAGCGGTGTAGATATTTCCATGTTTATACAGATCGTGGTGAAGATATTTCCATGTTTATACAGACCGCGGTGTAGATATTTCCATGTTTATACAGATAGCGGTGTAGATATTTCCATGTTTATACAGATCGTGGTGAAGCTATTTCCATGTTTATACAGATCGCGGTGTAGATATTTCCATGTTTATACAGATAGCGGTGTAGATATATCCATGTTTATACAGATCGCAGTGTAGATATTTCCATGTTTATACAGATCGCGGTGTAATTTCCATGTTTATACAGATAGCGGTGTAGATATTTCCATGTTTTTACAGATATTGGTGTAGATATTTCCATGTTTACACAGATTGCGGTGTAGATATTTCCATCTTTCTACAGATGGCATTGTAGATATTTCCATCTTTATACAGATGGCGGTGTAGATATTTCCATGTTTATATAGATGGTGATGTAGATATTACCATGTTTATACAGATAGCGGTGTAGATATTTCCATATTTATACAGATCGTGGTGAAGATATTTCCATGTTTATACAGATCGCGGTGTAGATATTTCCATGTTTATACAGATAGCGGTGTAGATATTTCCATGTTTATACAAATCGTGGTGAAGATATTTCCATGTTTATACAGATAGCGGTGTAGATATTTCCATGTTTTTACAGATATTGGTGTAGATATTTCCATGTTTACACAGATTGCGGTGTAGATATTTCCATCTTTCTACAGACGGCATTGTAGATATTTCCATGTTTATTCAGATGGCGGTGAAGGTATTCCCATGTTTATATAGATGGTGGTGTAGATATTACAATGTTTATACAGATAGTGGTGTAGATATTTCCATGTTTATACAGATCGTGGTGTGGATATTTCCATGTTTATACAGATCGCGGTGTAGATATTTCCATGTTTATACAGATCGCGGTGTAGATATTTCCATGTTTATACAGATAGCGGTGTAGATATTTCCATGTTTATACAGATCGTGGTGAAGATATTTCCATGTTTATACAGATCGCGGTGTAGATATTTCCATGTTTATACAGATCGCGGTGTAGATATTTCCATGTTTATACAGATCGCGGTGTAGATATTTCCATGTTTATACAGATAGCGGTGTAGATATTTCCATGTTTTTACAGATATTGGTGTAGAGATTTCCATGTTTACACAGATTGCGGTGTAGATATTTCCATCTTTCTACAGATGGCATTGTAGATATTTCCATGATTATAGAGATGGCGGTGTAGATATTTCCATGTTTATATAGATGGTGGTGTAGATATTACCATGTTTATACAGATAGCGGTGTAGATATTTCCATGTTTATACAGATAGTGGTGTAGATATTTCTATTTTTATACAGATGGCAGTGTAGATATTTCCATGTCTATAGAGATGTCGGTGTAGATATTTCCATGTTCATTGAGATAGCTGTGTAGATATATCCATGTTCATAGAGATAGCAGTGAGGATATTTCCATGTTTATAAAGATAGCAGTGTAGATATTTCCATTTTTATAGAGATAGCAGTTTTGATATTTCATATTTATACAGATAGAGGTGTAGATATTTCCATGTTTATACAGATTGCGGTGTAGATATTTCCATGTTTATACAGATCGTGGTGAAGATATTTCCATGTTTATACAGATCGCGGTGTAGATATTTCTATGTTTATACAGATCGCAGTGTAGATATTTCCATGTTTATACAGATAGCGGTGTATATATTTCCATGTTTATACAGATAGCGGTGTTGATATTTCCATGTTTATACAGATGGCAGTGTAGATATTTCCATGTTTATAGAGATGGCGGTGTAGATATTTCCACGTTCATTGAGATAACGGTATAGATATATCCATGTTCATAGAGATAGCAGTGAGGATATTTCCATGTTTATACAGATAGCAGTGTAGATATTTCCATTTTTATAGAGACAGCGGTTTTGATATTTCATATTTATACAGATAGAGGCGTAGTTATTTCCATGTTTATAGAGATAGCGGTGTAGATATTTCCATATTTCTACAGATGACTGTGTAGATATTTCCATGTTTGTACAGATGGCACTGTAGATATTTCCATGTTTAGAGAGATAGCGGTGTAGATATTTTCATGTTTATTCAGATTGCGGTGGAGATATGTCAATGTTTATACAGATAGCAATGGATATATTTCCACGTTAATACACATAGCAGTGTAGATATTTCCGTGTTTATACAGATCACGGTGTAGATATTTCCATGTTTATACAAATCATGTTGTAGATATTTCCATGTTTATACAGATCTCGGTGTTGATATTACCATGTTTATAAGGATAGAGGTGCAAATATTTCCATATTTATGCAGATAGCGGTTTAGTTATTAGCAGGTTTATACAGATAGCGGTGTAGATATTTCCATGTATAAACAGATGTCTGTGTATATATTTCCATGTGTATACAGATGGAGGTGTAGATATTTCCTTGTTTATACAAATAGCGGTGTAGTTATTTACATGTTTATACAGATCACGGTGTAGATATTTCCTTGTTTATACAAATAGCGGTGTAGTTATTTCCATGTTTATACAAATCGTGGTGAAGATATTTCCATGTTTATACAGATCGCGGTGTAGATATTTCCATGTTTATACAGATCGCGGTGTAGATATTTCCATGTTTATACAGATAGCGGTGTAGATATTTCCATGTTTTTACTGATATTGGTGTAGATATTTCCATGTTTACACAGATTGCGGTGTAGATATTTCCATCTTTCTACTGATGGCATTGTAGATATTTCCATGTTTATACAGATGGCGGTGTAGATATTTCCATGTTTACATAGATGGTGGTGAAGATATTACAATGTTTATACAGATAGCGGTGTAGATATTTCCATGTTTATACAGATCGTGGTGAAGATATTTCCATGTTTATACAGACCGTGGTGTAGATATTTCCATGTTTATACAGATAGCGGTGTAGATATTTCCATGTTTATACAGATCGTGGTGAAGCTATTTCCATGTTTATACAGATCGCGGTGTAGATATTTCCATGTTTATACAGATAGCGGTGTAGATATATCCATGTTTATACAGATCGCAGTGTAGATATTTCCATGTTTATACAGATCGCGGTGTAATTTCCATGTTTATACAGATAGCGGTGTAGATATTTCCATGTTTTTACAGATATTGGTGTAGATATTTCCATGTTTACACAGATTGCGGTGTAGATATTTCCATCTTTCTACAGATGGCATTGTAGATATTTCCATCTTTATACAGATGGCGGTGTAGATATTTCCATGTTTATATAGATGGTGATGTAGATATTACCATGTTTATACAGATAGCGGTGTAGATATTTCCATATTTATACAGATCGTGGTGAAGATATTTCCATGATTATACAGATCGCGGTGTGGATATTTCCATGTTTATACAGATAGCGGTGTAGATATTTCCATGTTTTTACAGATATTGGTGTAGATATTTCCATGTTTACACAGATTGCGGTGTAGATATTTCCATCTTTCTACAGACGGCATTGTAGATATTTCCATGTTTATTCAGATGGCGGTGTAGGTATTTCCATGTTTATATAGATGGTGGTGTAGATATTACAATGTTTATACAGATAGTGGTGTAGATATTTCCATGTTTATACAGATCGTGGTGTGGATATTTCCATGTTTATACAGATCGCGGTGTAGATATTTCCATGTTTATACAGATCGCGGTGTAGATATTTCCATGTTTATACAGATCGTGGTGTGGATATTTCCATGTTTATACAGATCGCGGTGCAGATATTTCCATGTTTATACAGATCGCCGTGTAGATATTTCCATGTTTATACAGATAGCCGTGTAGATACTTCCATGTTTATACAGATAGCGGTGTAGATATATCCATGTTTATACAGAACGCGGTGTAGATATTTCCATGTTTATGCAGATCGCGGTGTAGATATTTCGATGTTTATACAGATAGCGGTGTAGATATTTCCATGTTTTTACAGATATTGGTGTAGATATTTCCATGTTTACACAGATTGCGGTGTAGATATTTCCATGTTTATACAGATAGCGGTGTAGATATTTCCATGTTTATACAGATCGTGGTGAAGATATTTCCATGTTTATACAGATCGCGGTGTAGATATTTCCATGTTTATACAGATCGCGGTGTAGATATTTCCATGTTTATACAGATAGCGGTGTATATATTTCCATGTTTTTACAGATATTGGTGTAGATATTTCCATGTTTACACAGACTGCGGTGTAGATATTTCCATCTTTCTACAGATGGCATTGTAGATATTTCCATGATTATAGAGATGGCGGTGTAGATATTTCCATGTTTATACAGATAGCGGTGTAGATATTTCCATGTTTATACAGATCGTGGTGAAGATATTTCCATGTTTATACAGATCGCGGTGTAGATATTTCCATGTTTATACAGATCACGGTGTAGATATTTCCTTGTTTATACAAATAGCGGTGTAGTTATTTCCATGTTTATACAAATAGCGGTGTAGATATTTCCATGTATATACAGATGGCTGTGTAGATATTTCCATGTTTATACAGATGGCTGTGTAGATATTTCCATGTTTATACAGATGACTTTGTAGGTATTTATATTTTTATACAGATGGCGGTGAACATATTTCCATGTTTATAGAGATAGCTGTGTAGATATTTCCATGTTTATACAAATAGCAGTGTAGATATATCCATGTTTATACAGATCGTGGTGTAGATATTTCCATGTTTATATAGAACGCGGTGTAGATATTTCCATGTTTATACAGATAGCGGTGTAGATATTTCCATCTTTTTACAGATACTGGTGTAGATATTTCCATGTTTACACAGATTGCGGTGTAGATATTTCCATCTTTCTACAGATGGCATTGTAGATATTTCCATGTTTATACAGATGGCGGTGTAGATATTTCCATGTTTATATAGATGGTGGTGTAGATATTACCATGTTCATACAGATAGCGGTGTAGATATTTCCATGTTTATACAGATCGTGGTGAAGCTATTTCCATGTTTATACAGATCGCGGTGTAGATATTTCCATGTTTATACAGATGGCGGTGTAGATATTTCCATGTTTATATAGATGGTGGTGTAGATATTACAATGTTTATACAGATAGCGGTGTAGATATTTCCATGTTTATACAGATCGTGGTGAAGATATTTCCATGTTTATACAGACCGCGGTGTAGATATTTCCATGTTTATACAGATAGCAGTGTAGATATTTCCATGTTTATACAGATCGTGGTGAAGCTATTTCCATGTTTATACAGATCGCGGTGTAGATATTTCCATGTTTATACAGATAGCGGTGTAGATATATCCATGTTTATACAGATCGCAGTGTAGATATTTCCATGTTTATACAGATCGCGGTGTAATTTCCATGTTTATACAGATAGCGGTGTAGATATTTCCATGTTTTTACAGATAGTGGTGTAGATATTTCCATGTTTACACAGATTGCGGTGTAGATATTTCCATCTTTCTACAGATGGCATTGTAGATATTTCCATCTTTATACAGATGGCGGTGTAGATATTTCCATGTTTATATAGATGGTGATGTAGATATTACCATGTTTATACAGATAGCGGTGTAGATATTTCCATATTTATACAGATCGTGGTGAAGATATTTCCATGTTTATACAGATCGCGGTGTAGATATTTCCATGTTTATACAGATAGCGGTGTAGATATTTCCGTGTTTATACAGATCGTGGTGAAGATATTTCCATGTTTATACAGATAGCGGTGTAGATATTTCCATGTTTTTACAGATATTGGTGTAGATATTTCCATGTTTACACAGATTGCGGTGTAGATGTTTCCATCTTTCTACAGACGGCATTGTAGATATTTCCATGTTTATTCAGATGGCGGTGTAGGTATTTCCATGTTTGTATAGATGGTGGTGTAGATATTACAATGTTTATACAGATAGCGGTGTAGATATTTCCATGTTTATACAGATTGTGGTGTGGATATTTCCATGTTTATACAGATCGCGGTGTAGATATTTCCGTGTTTATACAGATCGCGGTGTAGATATTTCCGTGTTTATACAGATAGCGGTGTAGATATTTCCATGTTTATACAGATCGTGGTGAAGATATTTCCATGTTTATACAGATCGCGGTGTAGATATTTCCATGTTTATACAGATCGCGGTGTAGATATTTCCATGTTTATACAGATAGCGGTGTACATATTTCCATGTTTTTACAGATATTGGTGTAGATATTTCCATGTTTACACAGATTGCGGTGTAGATATTTCCATCTTTCTACAGATGGCATTGTAGATATTTCCATGATTATAGAGATGGCGGTGTAGATATTTCCATGTTTATATAGATGGTGGTGTAGATATTACCATGTTTATACAGATAGCGGTGTAGATATTTCCATATTTATACAGATAGCGATGTAGATATTTCCATTTTTATACAGATGGCAGTGTAGATATTTCCATGTCTATAGAGATGTCGGTGTAGATATTTCCATGTTCATTGAGATAGCTGTGTAGATATATCCATGTTCGTAGAGATAGCAGTGAGGATATTTCCATGTTTATAAAGATAGCAGTGTAGATATATCCATTTTTATAGAGATAGCAGTTTTGATATTTCATATTTATACAGATCGAGGTGTAGATATTTCCATGTTTATACAGATTGCGGTGTAGATATTTCCATGTTTATACAGATCGTGGCGAAGATATTTCCATGTTTATAGAGATCGCGGTGTAGATATTTCTATGTTTATACAGATCGCAGTGTAGATATTTCCATGTTTATACAGATAGCGGTGTATATATTTTCATGTTTATACAGGTAGCGGTGTAGATATTTCCATGTTTACAAAGATGGCGGTGTAGATATTTCCATGTTTATTGAGATAGCTTTGTTGACATTTCCAGGCTTATACAGATAGTGGTGTAGATATTTCCATGTTTATAGAGATAGCGGTGTAGATATTTCCATATTTATACATATAGCGGTGTAGATATTTCCATGTTTATAGTGATAGCGGTGTAGGAATTTCCAGGTTTATAGTGATAGCGGTGTAGATATTTCCATGTTTATACGGATAGCGGTGTAGATATTTCCATGTTTATACGGATAGCGGTGTTGATATTTCCATGTTTATACAGATACCACTGTAGGTATTTCCATGCTAATACAGATAGCGATGTAGATATTTCCATGTTTATACAGATGGCTGTGTAGATATTTCCATCTTTATACAGACGGCAGTGTAGATATTTCCATGTTTATGCAGATGGTGGTGTTGATATTTCCGTGTTTACAGAGATAGCGGTGCAGATACTTCCATCTTTGCACAGATTGCGGTGTAGGTATTTCCATCTTTACACAGATAGTGGTGTAGATATTTCCATGTTTATACAGATAGCGGTGTAGGTATTTCCATGTTTATACAGATGGCAGTGTAGATATTTCCATGTTTATAGAGATGGCGGTGTAGATATTTCCACGTTCATTGAGATAGCGGTGTAGATATATCCATGTTCATAGAGATAGCAGTGAGTATATTTCCATATTTATACAGATAGCAGTGTAGATATTTCCATTTTTATAGAGATAGCGGTTTTGATATTTCATATTTATACAGATAGAGGTGTAGTTATTTCCATGTTTATAGAGATAGCGGTGTAGATATTTCCATATTTCTACAGATGACTGTGTAGATATTTCCATGTTTGTACAGATATCAGTGTAGATATTTCCATGTTTATAGAGATAGCGGATTAGATATTTTCATGTTTATACAGATTGCGGTGGAGATATGTCAATGTTTATACAGATAGCAATGGATATATTTCCATGTTAATACACATAGCAGTGTAGATATTTCCATGTTTATACAGATCACGGTGTAGATATTTCCATGTTTATACAGATCATGTTGTAGATATTTCCATGTTTATACAGATCATAGTGTTGATATTACCATGTTTATAAGGATAGAGGTGCAAATATTTCCACATTTATGCAGAAAGCGTTTTAGTTATTAGCAGGTTTATACAGATAGTGGTGTAGATATTTCCATGTATAAACAGATGTCTGTGTATATATTTCCATGTTTATACAGATGGAGGTGTAGATATTTCCTAGTTTATACAAATAGCCGTGTAGTTATTTCCATGTTTATACAGATCACGGTGTAGATATTTCCTTGTTTATACAAATAGCGGTGTAGTTATTTCCATGTTTATACAGATAGCGGTGTAGATATTTCCTTGTTTCTACAAATAGCGGTGTAGATATTTCCATGTTTATACAGATCACGGTGTAGATATTTCCTTGTTTATACAAATAGCGGTGTAGTTATTTCCATGTTTATACAAATAGCGGTGTAGATATTTCCATGTATATACAGATGGCTGTGTAGATATTTCCATGTTTATACAGATGGCTGTGTAGATATTTCCATGTTTATACAGATGACTTTGTAGGTATTTATATTTTTATACAGATGGCGGTGAACGTATTTCCATGTTTATAGAGATAGCTGTGTAGATATTTCCATGTTTATACAAATAGCAGTGTAGATATTTCCATGTTTATACAGATGGCGGTGTAGATATTTCCATGTTTACATAGATGGTGGTGAAGATATTACAATGTTTATACAGATAGCGGTGTAGTTATTTCCATGTTTATACAGATCGTGGTGAAGATATTTCCATGTTTATACAGACCGCGGTGTAGATATTTCCATGTTTATACAGATAGCGGTTTAGATATTTCCATGTTATTACAGATCGTGGTGAAGCTATTTCCATGTTTATACAGATCGCGGTGTAGATATTTCCATGTTTATACAGATAGCGGTGTAGATATATCCATGTTTATACAGAACGCAGTGTAGATATTTCCATGTTTATACAGATCGCGGTGTAATTTCCATGTTTATACAGATAGCGGTGTAGATATTTCCATGTTTTTACAGATATTGGTGTAGATATTTCCATGTTTACACAGATTGCGGTGTAGATATTTCCATCTTTCTACAGATGGCATTGTAGATATTTCCATCTTTATACAGATGGCGGTGTAGATATTTCCATGTTTATATAGATGGTGATGTAGATATTACCATGTTTATACAGATAGCGGTGTAGATATTTCCATATTTATACAGATCGTGGTGAAGATATTTCCATGTTTATACAGATCGCGGTGTAGATATTTCCATGTTTATACAGATAGCGGTGTAGATATTTCCATGTTTATACAAATCGTGGTGAAGATATTTCCATGTTTATACAGATAGCGGTGTAGATATTTCCATGTTTTTACAGATATTGGTGTAGATATTTCCATGTTTACACAGATTGCGGTGTAGATATTTCCATCTTTCTACAGACGGCATTGTAGATATTTCCATGTTTATTCAGATGGCGGTGTAGGTATTTCCATGTTTATATAGATGGTGTTGTAGATATTACAATGTTTATACAGATAGTGGTGTAGATATTTCCATGTTTATACAGATCGTGGTGTGGATATTTCCATGTTTATACAGATCGTGGTTTAGATATTTCCATGTTTATACAGATCGCGGTGTAGATATTTCCATGTTTATACACATAGCGGTGTAGATATTTCCATGTTTATACAGATCGTGGTGAAGATATTTCCATGTTTATACAGATCGCGGTGTAGATATTTCCATGTTTATACAGATCGCGGTGTAGATATTTCCATGTTTATACAGATAGCGGTGTATATATTTCCATGTTTTTACAGATATTGGTGTAGATATTTCCATGTTTACACAGATTGCGGTGTAGATATTTCCATCTTTCTACAGATGGCATTGTAGATATTTCCATGATTATAGAGATGGCGGTGTAGATATTTCCATGTTTATACAGATAGCGGTGTAGATATTTCCATGTTTATACAGATCGTGGTGAAGATATTTCCATGTTTATACAGATCGCGGTGTAGATATTTCCATGTTTATACAGATCACGGTGTAGATATTTCCTTGTTTATACAAATAGCGGTGTAGTTATTTCCATGTTTATACAGATAGCGGTGTAAATATTTCCATGTATATACAGATGGCTGTGTAGATATTTCCATGTTTATACAGATGGCTGTGTAGATATTTCCATGTTTATACAGATGACTTTGTAGGTATTTCCATTTTTATACAGATGGCGTTGTAGATATTTCCATGTTTATAGAGATAGCTGTGCAGATACTTCCATGTTTATACAGATAGCGGTGTAGATATATCCATGTTTATACAGATCGCGGTGTAGATATTTCCATGTTTATGCAGATCGCGGTGTAGATATTTCGATGTTTATACAGATAGCGGTGTAGATATTTCCATGTTTTTACAGATATTGGTGTAGATATTTCCATGTTTACACAGATTGCGGTGTAGATATTTCCATCTTTCTACAGATGGCATTGTAGATATTTCCATGATTATACAGATGGCGGTGTAGATATTTCCATGTTTATATACATGATGGTGTAGATATTAACATGTTTATACAGATAGCGATGTAGATATTTCCATGTTTATGCAGATCGTGGTGAAGCTATTTCCATGTTTATACAGATCGCGGTGTAGATATTTCCATGTTTATACAGATAACGGTGTAGATATTTCCATGTTCATACAGATCGTGGTGAAGATATTTCCATGTTTATACAGATAGCGGTGTAGATATTTCCATGTTTTTACAGATATTGGTGTAGATATTTCCATGTTTACACAGATTGCGGTGTAGATATTTCCATCTTTCTACTGATGGCATTGTAGATATTTCCATGTTTATACAGATGGCGGTGTAGATATTTCCATGTTTACATAGATGGTGGTGAAGATATTACAAAGTTTATACAGATAGCGGTGTAGATATTTCCATGTTTATACAGATCGTGGTGAAGATATTTCCATGTTTATACAGACCGCGGTGTAGATATTTCCATGTTTATACAGATAGCGGTGTAGATATTTCCATGTTATTACAGATCGTGGTGAAGCTATTTCCATGTTTATACAGATCGCGGTGTAGATATTTCCATGTTTATACAGATAGCGGTGTAGATATATCCATGTTTATACAGAACGCAGTGTAGATATTTCCATGTTTATACAGATCGCGGTGTAATTTCCATGTTTATACAGATAGCGGTGTAGATATTTCCATGTTTTTACAGATATTGGTGTAGATATTTCCATGTTTACACAGATTGCGGTGTAGATATTTCCATCTTTCTACAAATGGCATTGTAGATATTTCCATCTTTATACAGATGACGGTGTAGATATTTCCATGTTTATATAGATGGTGATGTAGATATTACCATGTTTATACAGATAGTGGTGTAGATATTTCCATATTTATACAGATCGTGGTGAAGATATTTCCATGTTTATACAGATCGCGGTGTAGATATTTCCATGTTTATACAGATAGCGGTGTAGATATTTCCATGTTTATACAAATCGTGGTGAAGATATTTCCATGTTTATACAGATAGCGGTGTAGATATTTCCATGTTTTTACAGATATTGGTGTAGATATTTCCATGTTTACACAGATTGCGGTGTAGATATTTCCATCTTTCTACAGACGGCATTGTAGATATTTCCATGTTTATTCAGATGGCGGTGTAGGTATTTCCATGTTTATATAGATGGTGGTGTAGATATTACAATGTTTATACAGATAGTGGTGTAGATATTTCCATGTTTATACAGATCGTGGTGTGGATATTTCCATGTTTATACAGATCGCGGTTTAGATATTTCCATGTTTATACAGATCGCGGTGTAGATATTTCCATGTTTATACAGATAGCGGTGTAGATATTTCCATGTTTATACAGATCGTGGTGAAGATATTTCCATGTTTATACAGATCGCGGTGTAGATATTTCCATGTTTATACAGATCGCGGTGTAGATATTTCCATGTTTATACAGATAGCGGTGTATATATTTCCATGTTTTTACAGATATTGGTGTAGATATTTCCATGTTTACACAGATTGCGGTGTAGATATTTCCATCTTTCTACAGATGGCATTGTAGATATTTCCATGATTATAGAGATGGCGGTGTAGATATTTCCATGTTTATACAGATAGCGGTGTAGATATTTCCATGTTTATACAGATCGTGGTGAAGATATTTCCATGTTTATACAGATCGCGGTGTAGATATTTCCATGTTTATACAGATCACGGTGTAGATATTTCCTTGTTTGTACAAATAGCGGTGTAGTTATTTCCATGTTTATACAGATAGCGGTGTAAATATTTCCATGTATATACAGATGGCTGTGTAGATATTTCCATGTTTATACAGATGGCTGTGTAGATATTTCCATGTTTATACAGATGACTTTGTAGGTATTTCCATTTTCATACAGATGGCGTTGTAGATATTTCCATGTTTATAGAGATAGCTGTGCAGATACTTCCATGTTTATACAGATAGCGGTGTAGATATATCCATGTTTATACAGATCGCGGTGTAGATATTTCCATGTTTATGCAGATCGCGGTGTAGATATTTCGATGTTTATACAGATAGAGGTGTAGATATTTCCATGTTTTTACAGATACTGGTGTAGATATTTCCATGTTTACACAGATTGCGGTGTAGATATTTCCATCTTTCTACAGATGGCATTGTAGATATTTCCATGATTATACAGATGGCGGTGTAGATATTTCCATGTTTATATAGATGGTGGTGTAGATATTAACATGTTTATACAGATAGCGATGTAGATATTTCCATGTTTATACAGATCGTGGTGAAGCTATTTCCATGTTTATACAGATCGCGGTGTAGATATTTCCATGTTTATACAGATAACGGTGTAGATATTTCCATGTTTATACAGATCGTGGTGAAGTTATTTCCATGTTTATACAGATAGCGGTGTAGATATTTCCATGTTTTTACAGATATTGGTGTAGATATTTCCATGTTTACACAGATTGCGGTGTAGATATTTCCATCTTTCTACTGATGGCATTGTAGATATTTCCATGTTTATACAGATGGCGGTGTAGATATTTCCATGTTTACATAGATGGTGGTGAAGATATTACAATGTTTATACAGATAGCGGTGTAGATATTTCCATGTTTATACAGATCGTGGTGAAGATATTTCCATGTTTATACAGACCGCGGTGTAGATATTTCCATGTTTATACAGATAGCGGTGTAGATATTTCCATGTTTATACAGATCGTGGTGAAGCTATTTCCATGTTTATACAGATCGCGGTGTAGATATTTCCATGTTTATACAGATAGCGGTGTAGATATATCCATGTTTATACAGATCGCAGTGTAGATATTTCCATGTTTATACAGATCGCGGTGTAATTTCCATGTTTATACAGATAGCGGTGTAGATATTTCCATGTTTTTACAGATATTGGTGTAGATATTTCCATGTTTACACAGATTGCGGTGTAGATATTTCCATCTTTCTACAGATGGCATTGTAGATATTTCCATCTTTATACAGATGGCGTTGTAGATATTTCCATGTTTATATAGATGGTGATGTAGATATTACCATGTTTATACAGATAGCGGTGTAGATATTTCCATATTTATACAGATCGTGGTGAAGATATTTCCATGATTATACAGATCGCGGTGTAGATATTTCCATGTTTATACTGATAGCGGTGTAGATATTTCCATGTTTATACAAATCGTGGTGAAGATATTTCCATGTTTATACAGATAGCGGTGTAGATATTTCCATGTTTTTACAGATATTGGTGTAGATATTTCCATGTTTACACAGATTGCGGTGTAGATATTTCCATCTTTCTACAGACGGCATTGTAGATATTTCCATGTTTATTCAGATGGCGGTGTAGGTATTTCCATGTTTATATAGATGGTGGTGTAGATATTACAATGTTTATACAGATAGTGGTGTAGATATTTCCATGTTTATACAGATCGTGGTGTGGATATTTCCATGTTTATACAGATCACGGTGTAGATATTTCCATGTTTATACAGATCGCGGTGTAGATATTTCCATGTTTATACAGATCGTGGTGTGGATATTTCCATGTTTATACAGATCGCGGTGCAGATATTTCCATGTTTATACAGATCGCGGTGTAGATATTTCCATGTTTATACAGATAGCGGTGTAGATACTTCCATGTTTATACAGATAGCGGTGTAGATATATCCATGTTTATACAGATCGCGGTGTAGATATTTCCATGTTTATGCAGATCGCGGTGTAGATATTTCGATGTTTATACAGATAGCGGTGTAGATATTTCCATGTTTTTACAGATATTGGTGTAGATATTTCCATGTTTACACAGATTGCGGTGTAGATATTTCCATGTTTATACAGATAGCGGTGTAGATATTTCCATGTTTATACAGATCGTGGTGAAGATATTTCCATGTTTATACAGATCGCGGTGTAGATATTTCCATGTTTATACAGATCGCGGTGTAGATATTTCCATGTTTATACAGATAGCGGTGTATATATTTCCATGTTTTTACAGATATTGGTGTAGATATTTCCATGTTTACACAGATTGCGGTGTAGATATTTCCATCTTTCTACAGATGGCATTGTAGATATTTCCATGATTATAGAGATGGCGGTGTAGATATTTCCATGTTTATACAGATAGCGGTGTAGATATTTCCATGTTTATACAGATCGTGGTGAAGATATTTCCATGTTTATACAGATCGCGGTGTAGATATTTCCATGTTTATACAGATCACGGTGTAGATATTTCCTTGTTTATACAAATAGCGGTGTAGTTATTTCCATGTTTATACAGATAGCGGTGTAAATGTTTCCATGTATTTACAGATGGCTGTGTAGATATTTCCATGTTTATACAGATGGCTGTGTAGATATTTCCATGTTTATACAGATGACTTTGTAGGTATTTCCATTTTTATACAGATGGCGTTGTAGATATTTCCATGTTTATAGAGATAGCTGTGCAGATACTTCCATGTTTATACAGATAGCGGTGTAGATATATCCATGTTTATACAGATCGCGGTGTAGATATTTCCATGTTTATGCAGATCGCGGTGTAGATATTTCGATGTTTATACAGATAGCGGTGTAGATATTTCCATGTTTTTACAGATATTGGTGTAGATATTTCCATGTTTACACAGATTGCGGTGTAGATATTTCCATCTTTCTACAGATGGCATTGTAGATATTTCCATGATTATACAGATGGCGGTGTAGATATTTCCATGTTTATATGGATGGTGGTGTAGATATTAACATGTTTATACAGATAGCGATGTAGATATTTCCATGTTTATACAGATCGTGGTGAAGCTATTTCCATGTTTATACAGATCGCGGTGTAGATATTTCCATGTTTATACAGATAACGGTGTAGATATTTCCATGTTTATACAGATCGTGGTGAAGATATTTCCATGTTTATACAGATAGCGGTGTAGATATTTCCATGTTTTTACAGATATTGGTGTAGATATTTCCATGTTTACACAGATTGCGGTGTAGATATTTCCATCTTTCTACTGATGGCATTGTAGATATTTCCATGTTTATACAGATGGCGGTGTAGATATTTCCATGTTTACATAGATGGTGGTGAAGATATTACAATGTTTATACAGATAGCGGTGTAGATATTTCCATGTTTATACAGATCGTGGTGAAGATATTTCCATGTTTATACAGACCGCGGTGTAGATATTTCCATGTTTATACAGATAGCGGTGTAGATATTTCCATGTTTATACAGATCGTGGTGAAGCTATTTCCATGTTTATACAGATCGCGGTGTAGATATTTCCATGTTTATACAGATAGCGGTGTAGATATATCCATGTTTATGCAGATCGCAGTGTAGATATTTCCATGTTTATACAGATCGCGGTGTAATTTCCATGTTTATACAGATAGCGGTGTAGATATTTCCATGTTTTTACAGATATAGGTGTAGATATTTCCATGTTTACACAGATTGCGGTGTAGATATTTCCATCTTTCTACAGATGGCATTGTAGATATTTCCATCTTTATACAGATGGCGGTGTAGATATTTCCATGTTTATATAGATGGTGATGTAGATATTACCATGTTTATACAGATAGCGGTGTAGATATTTCCATATTTATACAGATCGTGGTGAAGATATTTCCATGATTATACAGATCGCGGTGTAGATATTTCCATGTTTATACAGATAGCGGTGTAGATATTTCCATGTTTATACAAATCGTGGTGAAGATAGTTCCATGTTTATACAGATAGCGGTGTAGATATTTCCATGTTTTTACAGATATTGGTGTAGATATTTAAATGTTTACACAGATTGCGGTGTAGATATTTCCATCTTTCTACAGACGGCATTGTAGATATTTCCATGTTTATTCAGATGGCGGTGTAGGTATTTCCATGTTTATATAGATGGTGGTGTAGATATTACAATGTTTATACAGATAGTGGTGTAGATATTTCCATGTTTATACAGATCGTGGTGTGGATATTTCCATGTTTATACAGATCACGGTGTAGATATTTCCATGTTTATACAGATCGCGGTGTAGATATTTCCATGTTTATACAGATCGTGGTGTGGATATTTCCATGTTTATACAGATCGCGGTGCAGATATTTCCATGTTTATACAGATCGCGGTGTAGATATTTCCATGTTTATACAGATAGCGGTGTAGATACTTCCATGTTTATACAGATAGCGGTATAGATATATCCATGTTTATACAGATCGCGGTGTAGATATTTCCATGTTTATGCAGATCGCGGTGTAGATATTTCGATGTTTATACAGATAGCGGTGTAGATATTTCCATGTTTTTACAGATATTGGTGTAGGTATTTCCATGTTTACACAGATTGCGGTGTAGATATTTCCGTCTTTCTACAGATGGCATTGTAGATATTTCCATGATTATACAGATGGCGATGTAGATATTTCCATGTTTATATAGATGGTGGTGTAGATATTAACATGTTTATACAGATAGCGATGTAGATATTTCCATGTTTATACAGATCGTGGTGAAGCTATTTCCATGTTTATACAGATCGCGGTGTAGATATTTCCATGTTTATACAGATAACGGTGTAGATATTTCCATGTTTATACAGATCGTGGTGAAGATATTTCCATGTTTCTACAGATAGCGGTGTAGATATTTCCATGTTTTTACAGATATTGGTGTAGATATTTCCATGTTTACACAGATTGCGGTGTAGATATTTCCATCTTTCTACTGATGGCATTGTAGATATTTCCATGTTTATACAGATGGCGGTGTAGATATTTCCATGTTTACATAGATGGTGGTGAAGATATTACAATGTTTATACAGATAGTGGTGTAGATATTTCCATGTTTATACAGATCGTGGTGAAGATATTTCCATGTTTATACAGACCGCGGTGTAGATATTTCCATGTTTATACAGATAGCGGTGTAGATATTTCCATGTTTATACAGATCGTGGTGAAGCTATTTCCATGTTTATACAGATCGCGGTGTAGATATTTCCATGTTTATACAGATAGCGGTGTAGATATATCCATGTTTATACAGATCGCAGTGTAGATATTTCCATGTTTATACAGATCGCGGTGTAATTTCCATGTTTATACAGATAGCGGTGTAGATATTTCCATGTTTTTACAGATATTGGTGTAGATATTTCCATGTTTACACAGATTGCGGTGTAGATATTTCCATCTTTCTACAGATGGCATTGTAGATATTTCCATCTTTATACAGATGGCGGTGTAGATATTTCCATGTTTATATAGATGGTGATGTAGATATTACCATGTTTATACAGATAGCGGTGTAGATATTTCCATATTTATACAGATCGTGGTGAAGATATTTCCATGTTTATACAGATCGCAGTGTAGATATTTCCATGTTTATACAGATAGCGGTGTAGATATTTCCATGTTTATACAAATCGTGGTGAAGATATTTCCATGTTTATACAGATAGCGGTGTAGATATTTACATGTTTTTACAGATATTGGTGTAGATATTTCCATGTTTACACAGATTGCGGTGTAGATATTTCCATCTTTCTACAGACGGCATTGTAGATATTTCCATGGTTATTCAGATGGCGGTGTAGGTATTTCCATGTTTATATAGATGGTGGTGTAGATATTACAATGTTTATACAGATAGTGGTGTAGATATTTCCATGTTTATACAGATCGTGGTGTGGATATTTCCATGTTTATACAGATCGCGGTGTAGATATTTCCATGTTTATACAGATCGCGGTGTAGATATTTCCATGTTTATACAGATAGCGGTGTAGATATTTCCATGTTTATACAGATCGTGGTGAAGATATTTCCATGTTTATACAGATCGCGGTGTAGATACTTCCATGTTTATACAGATCGCGGTGTAGATATTTCCATGTTTATACAGATAGCGGTGTATATATTTCCATGTTTTTACAGATATTGGTGTAGATATTTCCATGTTTACACAGATTGCGGTGTAGATATTTCCATCTTTCTACAGATGGCATTGTAGATATTTCCATGATTATAGAGATGGCGGTGTAGATATTTCCATGTTTATACAGATAGCGGTGTAGATATTTCCATGTTTATACAGATCGTGGTGAAGATATTTCCATGTTTATACATATCGCGGTGTAGATATTTCCATGTTTATACAGATCACGGTGTAGATATTTCCTTGTTTATACAAATAGCGGTGTAGTTATTTCCATGTTTATACAGATAGCGGTGTAAATATTTCCATGTATATACAGATGGCTGTGTAGATATTTCCATGTTTAAACAGATGGCTGTGTAGATATTTCCATGTTTATACAGATGACTTTGTAGGTATTTCCATTTTTATGCAGATGGCGTTGTAGATATTTCCATGTTTATAGAGATAGCTGTGCAGATACTTCCATGTTTATACAGATAGCGGTGTAGATATCTCCATGTTTATACAGATCGCGGTGTAGATATATCCATGTTTATGCAGATCGCGGTGTAGATATTTCGATGTTTATACAGATAGCGGTGTAGATATTTCCATGTTTTTACAGATATTGGTGTAGATATTTCCATGTTTACACAGATTGCGGTGTAGATATTTCCATCTTTCTACTGATGGCATTGTAGATATTTCCATGTTTATACAGATGGCGGTGTAGATATTTCCATGTTTACATAGATGGTGGTGAAGATATTACAATGTTTATACAGATAGTGGTGTAGATATTTCCATGTTTATACAGATCGTGGTGAAGATATTTCCATGTTTATACAGACCGCGGTGTAGATATTTCCATGTTTATACAGATAGCGGTGTAGATATTTCCATGTTTATACAGATCGTGGTGAAGCTATTTCCATGTTTATACAGATCGCGGTGTAGATATTTCCATGTTTATACAGATAGCGGTGTAGATATATCCATGTTTATACAGATCGCAGTGTAGATATTTCCATGTTTATACAGATCGCGGTGTAATTTCCATGTTTATACAGATAGCGGTGTAGATATTTCCATGTTTTTACAGATATTGGTGTAGATATTTCCATGTTTACACAGATTGCGGTGTAGATATTTCCATCTTTCTACAGATGGCATTGTAGATATTTCCATCTTTATACAGATGGCGGTGTAGATATTTCCATGTTTATATAGATGGTGATGTAGATATTACCATGTTTATACAGATAGCGGTGTAGATATTTCCATATTTATACAGATCGTGGTGAAGATATTTCCATGTTTATACAGATCGCAGTGTAGATATTTCCATGTTTATACAGATAGCGGTGTAGATATTTCCATGTTTATACAAATCGTGGTGAAGATATTTCCATGTTTATACAGATAGCGGTGTAGATATTTACATGTTTTTACAGATATTGGTGTAGATATTTCCATGTTTACACAGATTGCGGTGTAGATATTTCCATCTTTCTACAGACGGCATTGTAGATATTTCCATGGTTATTCAGATGGCGGTGTAGGTATTTCCATGTTTATATAGATGGTGGTGTAGATATTACAATGTTTATACAGATAGTGGTGTAGATATTTCCATGTTTATACAGATCGTGGTGTGGATATTTCCATGTTTATACAGATCGCGGTGTAGATATTTCCATGTTTATACAGATCGCGGTGTAGATATTTCCATGTTTATACAGATAGCGGTGTAGATATTTCCATGTTTATACAGATCGTGGTGAAGATATTTCCATGTTTATACAGATCGCGGTGTAGATATTTCCATGTTTATACAGATCGCGGTGTAGATATTTCCATGTTTATACAGATAGCGGTGTATATATTTCCATGTTTTTACAGATATTGGTGTAGATATTTCCATGTTTACACAGATTGCGGTGTAGATATTTCCATCTTTCTACAGATGGCATTGTAGATATTTCCATGATTATAGAGATGGCGGTGTAGATATTTCCATGTTTATACAGATAGCGGTGTAGATATTTCCATGTTTATACAGATCGTGGTGAAGATATTTCCATGTTTATACATATCGCGGTGTAGATATTTCCATGTTTATACAGATCACGGTGTAGATATTTCCTTGTTTATACAAATAGCGGTGTAGTTATTTCCATGTTTATACAGATAGCGGTGTAAATATTTCCATGTATATACAGATGGCTGTGTAGATATTTCCATGTTTAAACAGATGGCTGTGTAGATATTTCCATGTTTATACAGATGACTTTGTAGGTATTTCCATTTTTATGCAGATGGCGTTGTAGATATTTCCATGTTTATAGAGATAGCTGTGCAGATACTTCCATGTTTATACAGATAGCGATGTAGATATCTCCATGTTTATACAGATCGCGGTGTAGATATATCCATGTTTATGCAGATCGCGGTGTAGATATTTCGATGTTTATACAGATAGCGGTGTAGATATTTCCATGTTTTTACAGATATTGGTGTAGATATTTCCATGTTTACACAGATTGCGGTGTAGATATTTCCATCTTTCTACAGATGGCATTGTAGATATTTCCATGATTATACAGATGGCGGTGTAGATATTTCCATGTTTATATACATGGTGGTGTAGATATTAACATGTTTATACAGATAGCGATGTAGATATTTCCATGTTTATACAGACAGCAGTGTAGATATTTCCATTTTTATACAGATGGCAGTGTAGATATTTCCATGTTTATAGAGATGTCGGTGTAGATATTTCCATGTTCATTGAGATAGCTGTGGAGATATATCCATGTTCATAGAGATAGCAGTGAGTATATTTCCATGTTTATACAGATAGCAGTGTAGACATTTCCATTTTTATAGAGATAGCGGTTTAGATATTTCATATTTATACAGATAGAGGTGTAGATATTTCCATGTTTATACAGATTGCGGTGTAGATATTTCCATGTTTATACAGATCGTGGTGAAGATATTTCCATGTTTATACAGATCGCGGTGTAGATATTTCTATGTTTATAGAGATCGCAGTGTAGATATTTCCAGGTTTATACAGATAGCGGTGTATATATTTCCATGTTTATACAGATAGCGGTGTAGATATTTCCATGTTTATACAGATGGCAGTGTAGATATTTCCATGTTTATAGAGATGGCGGTGTAGATATTTCCACGTTCATTGAGATAGCGGTGTAGATATATCCATGTTCATAGAGATAGCAGTGAGGATATTTCCATGTTTATACAGATAGCAGTGTAGATATTTCCATTTTTATAGAGATAGCGGTTTTGTTATTCCATATTTATACAGATAGAGGTGTAGTTATTTCCATGTTTATATAGATAGCGGTGTAGATATTTCCATATTTCTACAGATGACTGTGTAGATATTTCCATGTTTGTACAGATGGCAGTGTAGATATTTCCATGTTTATAGAGATAGCGGTGTAGATATTTTCATGTTTATTCAGATTTCGGAGGAGATATGTCAATGTTTATACAGATAGCAATGGATATATTTCCACGTTAATACACATAGCAGTGTAGATATTTCCATGTTTATACAGATCACGGTGTAGATATTTCCATGTTTATACAGATCATGTTGTAGATATTTCCATGTTTATACAGATCGCGGTGTTGATATTACCATGTTTATAAGGATAGAGTTGCAAATATTTCCACATTTATGCAGATAGCGGTTTAGTTATTAGCATGTTTATACAGATAGCGGTGTAGATATTTCCATGTATAAACAGATGTCTGTGTATATATTTCCATGTTTAAACAGATGGCGGTGTAGATATTTCCTTGTTTATACAAATAGCGGTGTAGTTATTTCCATGTTTATACAGATCACGGTGTAGTTATTTCCTTGTTTATACAAATAGCGGTGTAGTTATTTCCATGTTTATACAGATAGCGGTGTAGATATTTCCTTGTTTCTACAAATAGCGGTGCAGATATTTCCATGTTTATACAGATCACGGTGTAGATATTTCCTTGTTTATACAAATAGCGGTGTAGTTATTTCCATGTTTATACAGATAGCGGTGTAGATATTTCCATGTATATACAGATGGCTGTGTAGATATTTCCATGTTTATACAGAAGGCTGTGTAGATATTTCCATGTTTATAAAGATGACTTTGTAGGTATTTCCATGTTTATACAGATGGCTGTGTAGATATTTCCATGTTTATACAGATGACTTTGTAGGTATTTCCATTTTTATACAGATGGCGGTGAACATATTTCCATGTTTATAGAGATAGCTGTGTAGATATTTCCATGTTTATACAAATAGCAGTGTAGATATGTCCATGTTTATACAGAACGCGGTGTAGATATTTCCATGTTTATACAGATCGCGGTGTAGATATTTCCATGTTTATACAGATAGCGGTGTAGATATTTCCATGTTTTTACAGATACTGGTGTAGATATTTCCATGTTTACACAGATTGCGGTGTAGATATTTCCATCTTTCTACAGATGGCATTGTAGATATTTCCATGTTTATACAGATGGCGGTGTATATATTTCCATGTTTATATAGATGGTGGTGTAGATATTACCATGTTTATACAGATAGCGGTGTAGATATTTCCATGTTTATACAGATCGTGGTGAAGCTATTTCCATGTTTATACAGATCGCGGTGTAGATATTTCCATGTTTATTCAGATAACGGTGTAGATATTTCCATGTTTATACAGATCGTGGTGAAGATATTTCCATGTTTATACAGATAGCGGTGTAGATATTTCCATGTTTTTACAGATATTGGTGTAGATATTTCCATGTTTACACAGATTGCGGTGTAGATATTTCCATCTTTCTACTGATGGCATTGTAGATATTTCCATGTTTATACAGATGGCGGTGTAGATATTTCCATGTTTACATAGATGGTGGTGAAGATATTACAATGTTTATACAGATAGCGGTGTAGATATTTCCATGTTTATACAGATCGTGGTGAAGATATTTCCATGTTTATACAGACCGCGGTGTAGATATTTCCATGTTTATACAGATAGCGGTGTAGATATTTCCATGTTTATACAGATCGTGGTGAAGCTATTTCCATGTTTATACAGATCGCGGTGTAGATATTTCCATGTTTATACAGATAGCGGTGTAGATATATCCATGTTTATACAGATCGCAGTGTAGATATTTCCATGTTTATACAGATCGCGGTGTAATTTCCATGTTTATACAGATAGCGGTGTAGATATTTCCATGTTTTTACAGATATTGGTGTAGATATTCCCATGTTTACACAGATTGCGGTGTAGATATTTCCATCTTTCTACAGATGGCATTGTAGATATTTCCATCTTTATACAGATGGCGGTGTAGATATTTCCATGTTTATATAGATGGTGATGTAGATATTACCATGTTTTTACAGATAGCGGTGTAGATATTTCCATATTTATACAGATCGTGGTGAAGATATTTCCATGTTTATACAGATCGCGGTGTAGATATTTCCATGTTTATACAGATAGCGGTGTAGATATTTCTATGTTTATAGAGATCGCAGTGTAGATATTTCCAGGTTTATACAGATAGCGGTGTATATATTTCCATGTTTATACAGATAGCGGTGTAGATATTTCCATGTTTATACAGATGGCAGTGTAGATATTTCCATGTTTATAGAGATGGCGGTGTAGATATTTCCACGTTCATTGAGATAGCGGTGTAGATATATCCATGTTCATAGAGATAGCAGTGAGGATATTTCCATGTTTATACAGATAGCAGTGTAGATATTTCCATTTTTATAGAGATAGCGGTTTTGATATTCCATATTTATACAGATAGAGGTGTTGTTATTTCCATGTTTATATAGATAGCGGTGTAGATATTTCCATATTTCTACAGATGACTGTGTAGATATTTCCATGTTTGTACAGATGGCAGTGTAGATATTTCCATGTTTATAGAGATAGCGGTGTAGATATTTTCATGTTTATTCAGATTTCGGAGGAGATATGTCAATGTTTATACAGATAGCAATGGATATATTTCCACGTTAATACACATAGCAGTGTAGATATTTCCATGTTTATACAGATCACGGTGTAGATAT
Organism: Pan troglodytes; assembly: GCF_028858775.2. NCBI lineage: Eukaryota > Metazoa > Chordata > Mammalia > Primates > Hominidae > Pan > Pan troglodytes. Next base: position 62,902,731 of record NC_072418.2, read on the forward strand.
TTCCATGTTTATACAGATCATGTTGTAGATATTTCCATGTTTATACAGATCGCGGTGTTGATATTACCATGTTTATAAGGATAGAGTTGCAAATATTTCCACATTTATGCAGATAGCGGTTTAGTTATTAGCATGTTTATACAGATAGCGGTGTAGATATTTCCATGTTTATACAGATCGCGGTGTAGATATTTCCATGTTTATACAGATAGCGGTGTAGATATTTCCATGTTTTTACTGATATTGGTGTAGATATTTCCATGTTTACACAGATTGCGGTGTAGATATTTCCATCTTTCTACAGATGGCATTGTAGATATTTCCATGATTATACAGATGGCGGTGTAGATATTTCCATGTTTATATAGATGGTGGTATAGATATTACCATGCTTATACAGATAGCGGTGTAGATATTTCCATGTTTACACAGATAGCGGTGTAGATATTTCCATTTTTATACAGATGGCAGTGTAGATATTTCCATGTTTATAGAGATGTCGGTGTAGATATTTCCATGTTCATTGAGATAGCTGTGTAGATATATCCATGTTCATAGAGATAGCAGTGAGGATATTTCCATGTTTATACAGATAGCAGTGTAGATATTTCCATTTTTATAGAGATAGCGATTTTGATATTTCATATTTATACAGATAGAGGTGTAGATATTTCCATGTTTATACAGATTGCGGTGTAGATATTTCCATGTTTATACAGATCGTGGTGGAGATATTTCCATGTTTATACAAATAGCGGTGTAGTTATTTCCATGTTTATACAGATAGCGGTGTAAATATTTCCATGCATATACAGATGGCTGTGTAGATATTTCCATGTTTATACAGATGGCTGTGTAGATATTTCCATGTTTATACAAATAGCGGTGTAGTTATTTCCATGTTTATACAGATAGCGGTGTAAATATTTCCATGCATATACAGATGGCTGTGTAGATATTTCCATGTTTATACAGATGGCTGTGTAGATATTTCCATGTTTATACAGATGACTTTGTAGGTATTTCCATTTTTATACAGATGGCGTTGTAGATATTTCCATGTTTATAGAGATAGCTGTGCAGATATTTCCATGTTTATACACATAGCGGTGTAGATATATCCATGTTTATACAGATCGCGGTGTAGATATTTCCATGTTTATGCAGATCGCGGTGTAGATATTTCGATGTTTATACAGATAGCGGTGTAGATATTTCCATGTTTTTACAGATATTGGTGTAGATATTTCCATGTTTACACAGATTGCGGTGTAGATATTTCCATCTTTCTACAGATGGCATTGTAGATATTTCCATGATTATACAGATGGCGGTGTAGATATTTCCATGTTTATATACATGGTGGTGTAGATATTAACATGTTTATACAGATAGCGATGTAGATATTTCCATGTTTATACAGACAGCGGTGTAGATATTTCCATTTTTATACAGATGGCAGTGTAGATATTTCCATGTTTATAGAGATGTCGGTGTAGATATTTCCATGTTCATTGAGATAGCTGTGGAGATATATCCATGTTCATAGAGATAGCAGTGAGTATATTTCCATGTTTATACAGATAGCAGTGTAGACATTTCCATTTTTATAGAGATAGCGGTTTAGATATTTCATATTTATACAGATAGAGGTGTAGATATTTCCATGTTTATACAGATTGCGGTGTAGATATTTCCATGTTTATACAGATCGTGGTGAAGATATTTCCATGTTTATACAGATCGCGGTGTAGATATTTCTATGTTTATAGAGATCGCAGTGTAGATATTTCCAGGTTTATACAGATAGCGGTGTATATATTTCCATGTTTATACAGATAGCGGTGTAGATATTTCCATGTTTATACAGATGGCAGTGTAGATATTTCCATGTTTATAGAGATGGCGGTGTAGATATTTCCACGTTCATTGAGATAGCGGTGTAGATATATCCATGTTCATAGAGATAGCAGTGAGGATATTTCCATGTTTATACAGATAGCAGTGTAGATATTTCCATTTTTATAGAGATAGCGGTTTTGTTATCCCATATTTATACAGATAGAGGTGTAGTTATTTCCATGTTTATATAGATAGCGGTGTAGATATTTCCATATTTCTACAGACGACTGTGTAGATATTTCCATGTTTGTACAGATGGCAGTGTAGATATTTCCATGTTTATAGAGATAGCGGTGTAGATATTTTCATGTTTATTCAGATTTCGGAGGAGATATGTCAATGTTTATACAGATAGCAATGGATATATTTCCACGTTAATACACATAGCAGTGTAGATATTTCCATGTTTATACAGATCACGGTGTAGATATTTCCATGTTTATACAGATCATGTTGTAGATATTTCCATGTTTATACAGATCGCGGTGTTGATATTACCATGTTTATAAGGATAGAGTTGCAAATATTTCCACATTTATGCAGATAGCCTTTTAGTTATTAGCATGTTTATACAGATAGCGGTGTAGATATTTCCATGTATAAACAGATGTCTGTGTATATATTTCCATGTTTAAACAGATGGCGGTGTAGATATTTCCTTGTTTATACAAATAGCGGTGTAGTTATTTCCATGTTTATACAGATCACGGTGTAGTTATTTCCTTGTTTACACAAATAGCGGTGTAGTTATTTCCATGTTTATACAGATAGCGGTGTAGATATTTCCTTGTTTCTACAAATAGCGGTGTAGATATTTCCATGTTTATACAGATCACGGTGTAGATATTTCCTTGTTTATACAAATAGCGGTGTAGTTATTTCCATGTTTATACAGATAGCGGTGTAGATATTTCCATGTATATACAGATGGCTGTGTAGATATTTCCATGTTTATACAGAAGGCTGTGAAGATATTTCCATGTTTATAAAGATGACTTTGTAGGTATTTCCATGTTTATACAGATGGCTGTGTAGATATTTCCATGTTTATACAGATGACTTTGTAGGTATTTCCATTTTTATACAGATGGCGGTGAACATATTTCCATGTTTATAGAGATAGCTGTGTAGATATTTCCATGTTTATACAAATAGCAGTGTAGATATGTCCATGTTTATACAGAACACGGTGTAGATATTTCCATGTTTATACAGATCGCGGTGTAGATATTTCCATGTTTATACAGATAGCGGTGTAGATATTTCCATGTTTTTACAGATACTGGTGTAGATATTTCCATGTTTACACAGATTGCGGTGTAGATATTTCCATCTTTCTACAGATGGCATTGTAGATATTTCCATGTTTATACAGATGGCGGTGTATATATTTCCATGTTTATATAGATGGTGGTGTAGATATTACCATGTTTATACAGATAGCGGTGTAGATATTTCCATGTTTATACAGATCGTGGTGAAGCTATTTCCATGTTTATACAGATCGCGGTGTAGATATTTCCATGTTTATTCAGATAACGGTGTAGATATTTCCATGTTTATACAGATCGTGGTGAAGATATTTCCATGTTTATACAGATAGCGGTGTAGATATTTCCATGTTTTTACAGATATTGGTGTAGATATTTCCATGTTTACACAGATTGCAGTGTAGATATTTCCATCTTTCTACTGATGGCATTGTAGATATTTCCATGTTTATACAGATGGCGGTGTAGATATTTCCATGTTTACATAGATGGTGGTGAAGATATTACAATGTTTATACAGATAGCGGTGTAGATATTTCCATGTTTATACAGATCGTGGTGAAGATATTTCCATGTTTATACAGACCGCGGTGTAGATATTTCCATGTTTATACAGATAGCGGTGTAGATATTTCCATGTTTATACAGATCGTGGTGAAGCTATTTCCATGTTTATACAGATCGCGGTGTAGATATTTCCATGTTTATACAGATAGCGGTGTAGATATATCCATGTTTATACAGATCGCAGTGTAGATATTTCCATGTTTATACAGATCGCGGTGTAATTTCCATGTTTATACAGATAGCGGTGTAGATATTTCCATGTTTTTACAGATATTGGTGTAGATATTTCCATGTTTACACAGATTGCGGTGTAGATATTTCCATCTTTCTACAGATGGCATTGTAGATATTTCCATCTTTATACAGATGGCGGTGTAGATATTTCCATGTTTATATAGATGGTGATGTAGATATTACCATGTTTATACAGATAGCGGTGTAGATATTTCCATATTTATACAGATCGTGGTGAAGATATTTCCATGTTTATACAGATCGCGGTGTAGATATTTCCATGTTTATACAGATAGCGGTGTAGATATTTCTATGTTTATAGAGATCGCAGTGTAGATATTTCCAGGTTTATACAGATAGCGGTGTATATATTTCCATGTTTATACAGATAGCGGTGTAGATATTTCCATGTTTATACAGATGGCAGTGTAGATATTTCCATGTTTATAGAGATGGCGGTGTAGATATTTCCACGTTCATTGAGATAGCGGTGTAGATATATCCATGTTCATAGAGATAGCAGTGAGGATATTTCCATGTTTATACAGATAGCAGTGTAGATATTTCCATTTTTATAGAGATAGCGGTTTTGATATTCCATATTTATACAGATAGAGGTGTTGTTATTTCCATGTTTATATAGATAGCGGTGTAGATATTTCCATATTTCTACAGATGACTGTGTAGATATTTCCATGTTTGTACAGATGGCAGTGTAGATATTTCCATGTTTATAGAGATAGCGGTGTAGATATTTTCATGTTTATTCAGATTTCGGAGGAGATATGTCAATGTTTATACAGATAGCAATGGATATATTTCCACGTTAATACACATAGCAGTGTAGATATTTCCATGTTTATACAGATCACGGTGTAGATATTTCCATGTTTATACAGATCATGTTGTAGATATTTCCATGTTTATACAGATCGCGGTGTTGATATTACCATGTTTATAAGGATAGAGTTGCAAATATTTCCACATTTATGCAGATAGCGGTTTAGTTATTAGCATGTTTATACAGATAGCGGTGTAGATATTTCCATGTTTATACAGATCGCGGTGTAGATATTTCCATGTTTATACAGATAGCGGTGTAGATATTTCCATGTTTTTACTGATATTGGTGTAGATATTTCCATGTTTACACAGATTGCGGTGTAGATATTTCCATCTTTCTACAGATGGCATTGTAGATATTTCCATGATTATACAGATGGCGGTGTAGATATTTCCATGTTTATATAGATGGTGGTATAGATATTACCATGCTTATACAGATAGCGGTGTAGATATTTCCATGTTTATACAGATAGCGGTGTAGATATTTCCATTTTTATACAGATGGCAGTGTAGATATTTCCATGTTTATAGAGATGTCGGTGTAGATATTTCCATGTTCATTGAGATAGCTGTGTAGATATATCCATGTTCATAGAGATAGCAGTGAGGATATTTCCATGTTTATACAGATAGCAGTGCAGATATTTCCATTTTTATAGAGATAGCGATTTTGATATTTCATATTTATACAGATAGAGGTGTAGATATTTCCATGTTTATACAGATTGCGGTGTAGATATTTCCATGTTTATACAGATCGTGGTGGAGATATTTCCATGTTTATACAAATAGCGGTGTAGTTATTTCCATGTTTATACACATAGCGGTGTAAATATTTCCATGCATATACAGATGGCTGTGTAGATATTTCCATGTTTATACAGATGGCTGTGTAGATATTTCCATGTTTATACAGATGACTTTGTAGGTATTTCCATTTTTATACAGATGGCGTTGTAGATATTTCCATGTTTATAGAGATAGCTGTGCAGATATTTCCATGTTTATACAGATAGCGGTGTAGATATATCCATGTTTATACAGATCGCGGTGTAGATATTTCCATGTTTATGCAGATCGCGGTGTAGATATTTCGATGTTTATACAGATAGCGGTGTAGATACTTCCATGTTTATACAGATAGCGGTGTAGATATATCCATGTTTATACAGATCGCGGTGTAGATATTTCCATGTTTATGCAGATCGCGGTGTAGATATTTCGATGTTTATACAGATAGCGGTGTAGATATTTCCATGTTTTTACAGATATTGGTGTAGATATTTCCATGTTTACACAGATTGCGGTGTAGATATTTCCATGTTTATACAGATAGCGGTGTAGATATTTCCATGTTTATACAGATCGTGGTGAAGATATTTCCAGGTTTATACAGATCGCGGTGTAGATATTTCCATGTTTATACAGATCGCGGTGTAGATATTTCCATGTTTATACAGATAGCGGTGTATATATTTCCATGTTTTTACAGATATTGGTGTAGATATTTCCATGTTTACACAGATTGCGGTGTAGATATTTCCATCTTTCTACAGATGGCATTGTAGATATTTCCATGATTATAGAGATGGCGGTGTAGATATTTCCATGTTTATACAGATAGCGGTGTAGATATTTCCATGTTTATACAGATCGTGGTGAAGATATTTCCATGTTTATACAGATCGCGGTGTAGATATTTCCATGTTTATACAGATCACGGTGTAGATATTTCCTTGTTTATACAAATAGCGGTGTAGTTATTTCCATGTTTATACAGATAGCGGTGTAAATATTTCCCTGTATATACAGATGGCTGTGTAGATATTTCCATGTTTATACAGATGGCTGTGTAGATATTTCCATGTTTATACAGATGACTTTGTAGGTATTTCCATTTTTATACAGATGGCGTTGTAGATATTTCCATGTTTATAGAGATAGCTGTGCAGATACTTCCATGTTTATACAGATAGCGGTGTAGATATATCCATGTTTATACAGATCGCGGTGTAGATATTTCCATGTTTATGCAGATCGCGGTGTAGATATTTCGATGTTTATACAGATAGCGGTGTAGATATTTCCATGTTTTTACAGATATTGGTGTAGATATTTCCATGTTTACAGAGATTGCGGTGTAGATATTTCCATCTTTCTACAGATGGCATTGTAGATATTTCCATGATTATACAGATGGCGGTGTAGATATTTCCATGTTTATATAGATGGTGGTGTAGATATTAACACGTTTATACAGATAGCGATGTAGATATTTCCATGTTTATACAGATCGTGGTGAAGCTATTTCCATGTTTATACAGATCGCGGTGTAGATATTTCCATGTTTATACAGATAACGGTGTAGATATTTCCATGTTTATACAGATCGTGGTGAAGATATTTCCATGTTTATACAGATAGCGGTGTAGATATTTCCATGTTTTTACAGATATTGGTGTAGATATTTCCATGTTTACACAGATTGCGGTGTAGATATTTCCATCTTTCTACTGATGGCATTGTAGATATTTCCATTTTTATACAGATGGCGGTGTAGATATTTCCATGTTTACATAGATGGTGGTGAAGATATTACAATGTTTATACAGATAGCGGTGTAGATATTTCCATGTTTATACAGATCGTGGTGAAGATATTTCCATGTTTATACAGACCGCGGTGTAGATATTTCCATGTTTATACAGATAGCGGTGTAGATATTTCCATGTTTATACAGATCGTGGTGAAGCTATTTCCATGTTTATACAGATCGCGGTGTAGATATTTCCATGTTTATACAGATAGCGGTGTAGATATATCCATGTTTATACAGATCGCAGTGTAGATATTTCCATGTTTATACAGATCGCGGTGTAATTTCCATGTTTATACAGATAGCGGTGTAGATATTTCCATGTTTTTACAGATATTGGTGTAGATATTTCCATGTTTACACAGATTGCGGTGTAGATATTTCCATCTTTCTACAGATGGCATTGTAGATATTTCCATCTTTATACAGATGGCGGTGTAGATATTTCCATGTTTATATAGATGGTGATGTAGATATTACCATGTTTATACAGATAGCGGTGTAGATATTTCCATATTTATACAGATCGTGGTGAAGATATTTCCATGTTTATACAGATCGCAGTGTAGATATTTCCATGTTTATACAGATAGCGGTGTAGATATTTCCATGTTTATACAAATCGTGGTGAAGATATTTCCATGTTTATACAGATAGCGGTGTAGATATTTCCATGTTTTTACAGATATTGGTGTAGATATTTCCATGTTTACACAGATTGCGGTGTAGATATTTCCATCTTTCTACAGACGGCATTGTAGATATTTCCATGGTTATTCAGATGGCGGTGTAGGTATTTCCATGTTTATATAGATGGTGGTGTAGATATTACAATGTTTATACAGATAGTGGTGTAGATATTTCCATGTTTATACAGATCGTGGTGTGGATATTTCCATGTTTATACAGATCGCGGTGTAGATATTTCCATGTTTATACAGATCGCGGTGTAAATATTTCCATGTTTATACAGATAGCGGTGTAGATATTTCCATGTTTATACAGATCGTGGTGAAGATATTTCCATGTTTATACAGATCGCGGTGTAGATATTTCCATGTTTATACAGATCGCGGTGTAGATATTTCCATGTTTATACAGATAGCGGTGTATATATTTCCATGTTTTTACAGATATTGGTGTAGATATTTCCATGTTTACACAGATTGCGGTGTAGATATTTCCATCTTTCTACAGATGGCATTGTAGATATTTCCATGATTATAGAGATGGCGGTGTAGATATTTCCATGTTTATACAGATAGCGGTGTAGATATTTCCATGTTTATACAGATCGTGGTGAAGATATTTCCATGTTTATACATATCGCGGTGTAGATATTTCCATGTTTATACAGATCACGGTGTAGATATTTCCTTGTTTATACAAATAGCGGTGTAGTTATTTCCATGTTTATACAGATAGCGGTGTAAATATTTCCATGTATATACAGATGGCTGTGTAGATATTTCCATGTTTAAACAGATGGCTGTGTAGATATTTCCATGTTTATACAGATGACTTTGTAGGTATTTCCATTTTTATGCAGATGGCGTTGTAGATATTTCCATGTTTATAGAGATAGCTGTGCAGATACTTCCATGTTTATACAGATAGCGGTGTAGATATCTCCATGTTTATACAGATCGCGGTGTAGATATATCCATGTTTATGCAGATCGCGGTGTAGATATTTCGATGTTTATACAGATAGCGGTGTAGATATTTCCATGTTTTTACAGATATTGGTGTAGATATTTCCATGTTTACACAGATTGCGGTGTAGATATTTCCATCTTTCTACAGATGGCATTGTAGATATTTCCATGATTATACAGATGGCGGTGTAGATATTTCCATGTTTATATACATGGTGGTGTAGATATTAACATGTTTATACAGATAGCGATGTAGATATTTCCATGTTTATAAAGACAGCAGTGTAGATATTTCCATTTTTATACAGATGGCAGTGTAGATATTTCCATGTTTATAGAGATGTCGGTGTAGATATTTCCATGTTCATTGAGATAGCTGTGGAGATATATCCATGTTCATAGAGATAGCAGTGTGTATATTTCCATGTTTATACAGATAGCAGTGTAGACATTTCCATTTTTATAGAGATAGCGGTTTAGATATTTCATATTTATACAGATAGAGGTGTAGATATTTCCATGTTTATACAGATTGCGGTGTAGATATTTCCATGTTTATACAGATCGTGGTGAAGATATTTCCATGTTTATACAGATCGCGGTGTAGATATTTCTATGTTTATAGAGATCGCAGTGTAGATATTTCCAGGTTTATATAGATAGCGGTGTATATATTTCCATGTTTATACAGATAGCGGTGTAGATATTTCCATGTTTATACAGATGGCAGTGTAGATATTTCCATGTTTATAGAGATGGCGGTGTAGATATTTCCACGTTCATTGAGATAGCGGTGTAGATATATCCATGTTCATAGAGATAGCAGTGAGGATATTTCCATGTTTATACAGATAGCAGTGTAGATATTTCCATTTTTATAGAGATAGCGGTTTTGTTATTCCATATTTATACAGATAGAGGTGTAGTTATTTCCATGTTTATATAGATAGCGGTGTAGATATTTCCATATTTCTACAGATGACTGTGTAGATATTTCCATGTTTGTACAGATGGCAGTGTAGATATTTCCATGTTTATAGAGATAGCGGTGTAGATATTTTCATGTTTATTCAGATTTCGGAGGAGATATGTCAATGTTTATACAGATAGCAATGGATATATTTCCACGTTAATACACATAGCAGTGTAGATATTTCCATGTTTATACAGATCACGGTGTAGATATTTCCATGTTTATACAGATCATGTTGTAGATATTTCCATGTTTATACAGATCGCGGTGTTGATATTACCATGTTTATAAGGATAGAGTTGCAAATATTTCCACATTTATGCAGATAGCGGTTTAGTTATTAGCATGTTTATACAGATAGCGGTGTAGATATTTCCATGTATAAACAGATGTCTGTGTATATATTTCCATGTTTAAACAGATGGCGGTGTAGATATTTCCTTGTTTATACAAATAGCGGTGAAGTTATTTCCATGTTTATACAGATCACGGTGTAGTTATTTCCTTGTTTATAAAAATAGCGGTGTAGTTATTTCCATGTTTATACAGATAGCGGTGTAGATATTTCCTTGTTTCTACAAATAGCGGTGTAGATATTTCCATGTTTATACAGATCACGGTGTAGATATTTCCTTGTTTATACAAATAGCGGTGTAGTTATTTCCATGTTTATACAGATAGCGGTGTAGATATTTCCATGTATATACAGATGGCTGTGTAGATATTTCCATGTTTATACAGAAGGCTGTGTACATATTTCCATGTTTATAAAGATGACTTTGTAGGTATTTCCATGTTTATACAGATGGCTGTGTAGATATTTCCATGTTTATACAGATGACTTTGTAGGTATTTCCATTTTTATACAGATGGCGGTGAACATATTTCCATGTTTATAGAGATAGCTGTGTAGATATTTCCATGTTTATACAAATAGCAGTGTAGATATCTCCATGTTTATACAGAACGCGGTGTAGATATTTCCATGTTTATACAGATCGCGGTGTAGATATTTCCATGTTTATACAGATAGCGGTGTAGATATTTCCATGTTTTTACAGATACTGGTGTAGATATTTCCATGTTTACACAGATTGCGGTGTAGATATTTCCATCTTTCTACAGATGGCATTGTAGATATTTCCATGTTTATACAGATGGCGGTGTATATATTTCCATGTTTATATAGATGGTGGTGTAGATATTACCATGTTTATACAGATAGCGGTGTAGATATTTCCATGTTTATACAGATCGTGGTGAAGCTATTTCCATGTTTATACAGATCGCGGTGTAGATATTTCCATGTTTATTCAGATAACGGTGTAGATATTTCCATGTTTATACAGATCGTGGTGAAGATATTTCCATGTTTATACAGATAGCGGTGTAGATATTTCCATGTTTTTACAGATATTGGTGTAGATATTTCCATGTTTACACAGATTGCGGTGTAGATATTTCCATCTTTCTACTGATGGCATTGTAGATATTTCCATGTTTATACAGATGGCGGTGTAGATATTTCCATGTTTACATTGATGTTGGTGAAGATATTACAATGTTTATACAGATAGCGGTGTAGATATTTCCATGTTTATACAGATCGTGGTGAAGATATTTCCATGTTTATACAGACCGCGGTGTATATATTTCCATGTTTATACAGATAGCGGTGTAGATATTTCCATGTTTATACAGATCGTGGTGAAGCTATTTCCATGTTTATACAGATCGCGGTGTAGATATTTCCATGTTTATACAGATAGCGGTGTAGATATATACATGTTTATACAGATCGCAGTGTAGATATTTCCATGTTTATACAGATCGCGGTGTAATTTCCATGTTTATACAGATAGCGGTGTAGATATTTCCATGTTTTTACAGATATTGGTGTAGATATTTCCATGTTTACACAGATTGCGGTGTAGATATTTCCATCTTTCTACAGATGGCATTGTAGATATTTCCATCTTTATACAGATGGCGGTGTAGATATTTCCATGTTTATATAGATGGTGATGTAGATATTACCATGTTTATACAGATAGCGGTGTAGATATTTCCATATTTATACAGATCGTGGTGAAGATATTTCCATTTTTATACAGATCGCGGTGTAGATATTTCCATGTTTATACAGATAGCGGTGTAGATATTTCTATGTTTATAGAGATCGCAGTGTAGATATTTCCAGGTTTAGACAGATAGCGGTGTATATATTTCCATGTTTATACAGATAGCGGTGTAGATATTTCCATGTTTATACAGATGGCAGTGTAGATATTTCCATGTTTATAGAGATGGCGGTGTAGATATTTCCACGTTCATTGAGATAGCGGTGTAGATATATCCATGTTCATAGAGATAGCAGTGAGGATATTTCCATGTTTATACAGATAGCAGTGTAGATATTTCCATTTTTATAGAGATAGCGGTTTTGATATTCCATATTTATACAGATAGAGGTGTTGTTATTTCCATGTTTATATAGATAGCGGTGTAGATATTTCCATATTTCTACAGATGACTGTGTAGATATTTCCATGTTTGTACAGATGGCAGTGTAGATATTTCCATGTTTATAGAGATAGCGGTGTAGATATTTTCATGTTTATTCAGATTTCGGAGGAGATATGTCAATGTTTATACAGATAGCAATGGATATATTTCCACGTTAATACACATAGCAGTGTAGATATTTCCATGTTTATACAGATCACGGTGTAGATATTTCCATGTTTATACAGATCATGTTGTAGATATTTCCATGTTTATACAGATCGCGGTGTTGATATTACCATGTTTATAAGGATAGAGTTGCCAATATTTCCACATTAATGCAGACAGCGGTTTAGTTATTAGCATGTTTATACAGATAGCGGTGTAGATATTTCCATGTTTATACAGATCACGGTGTAGATATTTCCATGTTTATACAGATAGCGGTGTAGATATTTCCATGTTTTTACTGATATTGGTGTAGATATTTCCATGTTTACACAGATTGCGGTGTAGATATTTCCATTTTTCTACAGATGGCATTGTAGATATTTCCATGATTATACAGATGGCGGTGTAGATATTTCCATGTTTATATAGATGGTGGTATAGATATTACCATGCTTATACAGATAGCGGTGTAGATATTTCCATGTTTATACAGATCACGGTGTAGATATTTCCTTGTTTATACAAATAGCGGTGTAGTTATTTCCATGTTTATACAGATAGCGGTGTAGATATTTCCTTGTTTCTACAAATAGCGGTGTAGATATTTCCATGTTTATACAGATCACGGTGTAGATATTTCCTTGTTTATACAAATAGCGGTGTAGTTATTTCCATGTTTATACAAAGAGCGGTGTAGATATTTCCATGTATATACAGATGGCTGTGTAGATATTTCCATGTTTATACAGATGGCTGTGTAGATATTTCCATGTTTATACAGATGACTTTGTAGGTATTTATATTTTTATCCAGATGGCGGTGAACATATTTCCATGTTTATAGAGATAGCTGTGTAGATATTTCCATGTTTATACAAATAGCAGTGTAGATATATCCATGTTTATACAGATCGCGGTGTAGATATTTCCATGTTTATATATAACGCGGTGTAGATATTTCCATGTTTATACAGATAGCGGTGTAGATATTTCCATCTTTTTACAGATACTGGTGTAGATATTTCCATGTTTACACAGATTGCGGTGTAGATATTTCCATCTTTCTACAGATGGCATTGTAGATATTTCCATGTTTATACAGATGGCGGTGTAGATATTTCCATGTTTATATAGATGGTGGTGTAGATATTACCATGTTCATACAGATAGCGGTGTAGATATTTCCATGTTTATACAGATCGTGGTGAAGCTATTTCCATGTTTATACAGATCGCGGTGTAGATATTTCCATGTTTATACAGATGGCGGTGTAGATATTTCCATGTTTATATAGATGGTGGTGTAGATATTACAATGTTTATACAGATAGCGGTGTAGATATTTCCATGTTTATACAGATCGTGGTGAAGATATTTCCATGTTTATACAGACCGCGGTGTAGATATTTCCTTGTTTATACAGATAGCAGTGTAGATATTTCCATGTTTATACAGATCGTGGTGAAGCTATTTCCATGTTTATACAGATCGCGGTGTAGATATTTCCATGTTTATACAGATAGCGGTGTAGATATATCCATGTTTATACAGATCGCAGTGTAGATATTTCCATGTTTATACAGATCGCGGTGTAATGTACATGTTTATACAGATAGCGGTGTAGATATTTCCATGTTTTTACAGATAGTGGTGTAGATATTTCCATGTTTTCACAGATTGCAGTGTAGATATTTCCATCTTTCTACAGATGGCATTGTAGATATTTCCATCTTTATACAGATGGCGGTGTAGATATTTCCATGTTTATATAGATGGTGATGTAGATATTACCATGTTTATACAGATAGCGGTGTAGATATTTCCATATTTATACAGATCGTGGTGAAGATATTTCCATGTTTATACAGATCGCGGTGTAGATATTTCCATGTTTATACAGATAGCGGTGTAGATATTTCCATGTTTATACAGATCGTGGTGAAGATATTTCCATGTTTATACAGATAGCGGTGTAGATATTTCCATGTTTTTACAGATATTGGTGTAGATATTTCCATGTTTACACAGATTGCGGTGTAGATATTTCCATCTTTCTACAGACGGCATTTTAGATATTTCCATGTTTATTCAGATGCCGGTGTAGGTATTTCCATGTTTATATAGATGGTGGTGTAGATATTACAATGTTTATACAGATAGCGGTGTAGATATTTCCATGTTTATACAGATCGTGGTGTGGATATTTCCATGTTTATACAGATCGCGGTGTAGATATTTCCGTGTTTATACAGATCGCGGTGTAGATATTTCCGTGTTTATACAGATAGCGGTGTAGATATTTCCATGTTTATACAGATCGTGGTGAAGATATTTCCATGTTTATACAGATCGCGGTGTAGATATTTCCATGTTTATACAGATCGCGGTGTAGATATTTCCATGTTTATACAGATAGCGGTGTACATATTTCCATGTTTTTACAGATATTGGTGTAGATATTTCCATGTTTACACAGATTGCGGTGTAGATATTTCCATCTTTCTACAGATGGCATTGTAGATATTTCCATGATTATAGAGATGGCGGTGTAGATATTTCCATGTTTATATAGATGGTGGTGTAGATATTACCATGTTTATACAGATAGCGGTGTAGATATTTCCATATTTATAGAGATAGCGGTGTAGATACTTCCATTTTTATACAGATGGCAGTGTAGATATTTCCATGTCTATAGAGATGTCGGTGTAGATATTTCCATGTTCATTGAGATAGCTGTGTAGATATATCCATGTTCATAGAGATAGCAGTGAGGATATTTCCATGTTTATAAAGATAGCAGTGTAGATATATCCATTTTTATAGAGATAGCAGTTTTGATATTTCATATTTATACAGATAGAGGTGTAGATATTTCCATGTTTATACAGATTGCGGTGTAGATATTTCCATGTTTATACAGATCGTGGTGAAGATATTTCCATGTTTATAGAGATCGCGGTGTAGATATTTCTATGTTTATACAGATCGCAGTGTAGATATTTCCATGTTTATACAGATATCGGTGTATATATTTTCATGTTTATACAGGTAGCGGTGTAGATATTTCCATGTTTACAAAGATGGCGGTGTAGATATTTCCATGTTTATTGAGATAGCGTTGTAGACATTTCCAGGCTTATACAGATAGTGGTGTAGATATTTCCATGTTTATAGAGATAGCGGTGTAGATATTTCCATATTTATACATATAGCGGTGTAGATATTTCCATGTTTATAGTGATAGCGGTGTAGGAATTTCCATGTTTATAGTGATAGCGGTGTAGATATTTCCATGTTTATACGGATAGCGGTGTAGATATTTCCATGTTTATACGGATAGCGGTGTTGATATTTCCATGTTTATACAGATACCACTGTAGGTATTTCCATGCTAATACAGATAGCGATGTAGATATTTCCATGTTTATACAGATGGCTGTGTAGATATTTCCATCTTTATACAGACGGCAGTGTAGATATTTCCATGTTTATGCAGATGGTGGTGTTGATATTTCCGTGTTTACAGAGATAGCGGTGTAGATACTTCCATCTTTGCACAGATTGCGGTGTAGGTATTTCCATCTTTACACAGATAGTGGTGTAGATATTTCCATGTTTATACAGATAGCGGTGTAGGTATTTCCATGTTTATACAGATAGCGGTGTAGATATTTCCATTTTTATAGAGATAGCGTTCTTGATATTTCATATTTATACAGATAGAGTTGTAGTTATTTCCATGTTTATAGAGATAGCGGTGTAGATATTTCCATATTTCTACAGATGACTGTGTAGATATTTCCATGTTTGTACAGACGGCAGTGTAGATATTTCCATGTTTATGGAGATAGCGGTGTAGATATTTTCATGTTTATTCAGATTGCGGTGGAGATATGTCAATGTTTATACAGATAGCAATGGATATATTTCCACGTTAATACACATAGCAGTGTAGATATTTCCATGTTTATACAGATCACGGTGTAGATATTTCCATGTTTATACAGATCATGTTGTAGATATTTCCATGTTTATACAGATGGCGGTGTTGATATTATCATGTTTATAAGGATAGCGGTGCAAATATTTCCACATTTATGCAGATAGCGGTTTAGTTATTAGCATGTTTATACAGATAACGATGTAGTTATTTCCATGTATAAACAGATGTCTGTGTATATATTTCCATGTTTAAACAGATGGCGGTGTAGATATATCCTTGTTAATACAAATAGAGGTGTAGTTATTTCCATGTTTATACAGATCACGGTGTAGATATTTCCTTGTTTATACAAATAGCGGTGTGGTTATTTCCATGTTTATACAGACAGCGGTGTAGATATTGCCTTGTTTATACAAATAGCGGTGTAGATACTTCCATGTTTATACAGATCACGGTGTAGACATTTCCTTGTTTATACAAATAGCGGTGTAGTTATTTCCATGTTTATACAGATAGCGGTGTAGATATTTCCATGTATATACAGATGGTTGTGTAGATATTTCCATGTTTATACAGATGGCTGTGTAGATATTTCCATGTTTATACAGATGGCGGTGTAGATATTTCCATGTTTATACAGATCACGGTGTAGATATTTCCATGTTTATACAGATGGCGGTGTAGATATTTCCATGTTTATATAGATGGTGGTGTAGATATTACCATGTTTATACAGATAGCGGTGTAGATATTTCCATGTTTATACAGATCGTGGTGAAGATATTTCCATGTTTATACAGATCGCGGTGTAGATATTTCCATGTTTATACAGATAGTGGGGTAGATATTTCCATGTTTACTCAGATCATGGTGAAGATATTTCCATGTTTATACAGACAGCGGTGTAGATATTTCCATATTTTTACAGATATTGGTGTAGATATTTCCATGTTTACACAGATTGCGGTGTAGATAATTCCATCTTTCTACAGATGGCATTGTAGATATTTCCATGTTAATACAGATGGCGGTGTAGATATTTCCATGTTTACACAGATAGTGGTGTAGATATTTCCATGTTTATACAGATCGTGGTGAAGATATTTCCATGTTTATACAGATCGCGGTGTAGATATTTCCACGTTTATACAGATCTCTGTGTAGATATTTCCATGTTTATACAGATAGCGGTGTAGATATTTCCATGTTTTTACAGATAGCGGTGTAGATATTTCCATGTTTATACAGATGGCAGTGTAGATATTTCCATGTTTATAGAGATGGCGGTGTAGATATTTCCATGTTCATTGAGATAGCGGTGTAGATATATCCATGTTCATAGAGATAGCAGTGAGGATATTTCCATGTTTATACAGTTAGCAGTGTAGATATTTCCATTGTTATAGAGATAGCGGTTTTGATATTTCATATTTATACAGATAGAGGTGTAGATATTTCCATGTTTATACAGATTGCGTTGTATATATTTCCATGTTTATACAGATCGTGGTGAAGATATTTCCATGTTTATACAGATCGCGGTGTTGATATTTCCATGTTTATACAGATCGCAGTGTAGATATTTCCATATTAATACAGATAGCGGTGTAGATATTTCCATGTTTATACAGATAACGCTGTAGATATTTTCATGTTTATACAGATGGCTGTGTAGATATTTCCATGTTTATACAGATGGCGGTTTAGATATTTCCATGTTTATAGAGATGGCGGTGTAGATACTTCCATGTTCATTGAGATAGCGGTGTAGATATATCCATGTTCATAGAGATAGCAGTGAGGATATTTCCATGTTTATACAGATAGCAGTGTAGATATTTCCATTTTTATAGAGATAGCGGTTTTGATATTTCATATTTAAACAGATAGAGGTGTAAATATTTCCATGTTTATACAGATTGCGGTGTAGATATTTCCATGTTTATACAGATAGCGGTGTAGATATTTCCACGTTTATACAGATGGCGGTGTAGGTATTTCCACCTTTCTACAAATGGCAGTGTAGATATTTCCATGTTTATAGAGATGGCGGTGTTGATATTTCCATGTTTATATAGATGGCAATGTAGTTATTTTCTTGTTTATGTAGATGGCGTTGTAGATATCTCCATGTTTAAAGAGATGGCGGCGTATATACTTCCATGTTGATGGAGACAGCGGTGTAGATATTTCCATGTTTATAGAGATAGCGGTGTAGTTATTTCCATGTTTATAGAGATAGCGGTGTAGATATTTCCATATTTCTACAGATGACTTTGTAGATATTTCCATGTTTATACAGATGTCAGTGGAGATATTTCCATGTTTATAGAGATAGCGGTGTAGATATTTTCATGTTTATTCAGATTGCGGTGGAGATATGTCAATGTTTATACAGATAGCAATGGAGATATTTCCACGTTAATATACATAGAAGTGTAGATATTTCCATGTTTATACAGATCGCGGTGTAGATATTTCCATGTTTATACAGATCATGTTGTAGATATTTCCTTGTTTATACAGATCACGGTGCTGATATTACCATGTTTATAGGGATAGCGGTGCAAATACTTCCACATTTATGCAGATAGCAGTTTAGTTATTAGCATGTTTATACAGATAGCGGTGTAGATATTTCCATGTATAAACAGATGTCTGTGTATATATTTCCAGGTTTAAACAGATGGCGGTGTAGATATTTCCTTGTTTATACAAATAGCGGTGTAGTTATTTCCATGTTTATACAGATCACGGTGTAGATAATTCCTTGTTTATACAAATAGCGGTGTAGTTATTTCCATGTTTATACAGATAGCGGTGTAGATATTTCCTTGTTTATACAAATAGCGGTGTAGATATTTCCATGTTTATACAGATCACTTTGTAGATATTTCCTTGTTTATACAAATAGCGGTGTAGTTATTTCCATGTTTATACAGATAGCGGTGTAGATATTTCCATGTATATACAGATGGCTGTGTAGATATTTCCATGTTTATACAGATGGCTGTGTAGATATTTCCATGTTTATACCGATGACTTTGTAGGTATTTCCATTTTTATACAGATGGCGGTGTAGATATTTCCATGTTTATAGAGATAGCTTTGTAGATATTTCCATGTTTATACAGATAGCGGTGAAGATATATCCATGTTTATACAGATCGCAGTGTACATATTTCCATGTTTATACAGATGGCAGTGTAGATATTTCCATGTTTATAGAGATAGCGGTTTTGATATTTCATATTTATACAGATAGAGGTTTAGTTATTTCCATGTTTATAGAGATAGCGGTGTAGATATATCCATATTTCTACAGATGACTGTGTAGATATTTCCATGTTTGTACAGATGGCAGTGTAGATATTTCCATGTTTATAGAGATAGCGGTGTAGATATTTTCATGTTTATTCAGATTGCGGTGGAGATATGTCAATGTTTATACAGATAGCAATGGAGATATTTCCACGTTAATATACATAGAAGTGTAGATATTTCCATGTTTATACAGATCCCGGTGTAGATATTTCCATGTTTATACAGATCATGTTGTAGATATTTCCTTGTTTATACAGATCGCAGTGTTGATATTACCATGTTTATAGGGATAGCGGTGCAACTATTTTCACATTTATGCAGATAGCGGTTTATTTATTAGCATGTTTATACAGATAGCGGTGTAGATATTTCCATGTATAAACAGATGTCTGTGTATATATTTCCAGGTTTAAACAGATGGCGGTGTAGATATTTCCTTGTTTATACAAATAGCGGTGTAGTTATTTCCATGTTTATACAGATCACGGTGTAGATAATTCCTTGTTTATACAAATAGCGGTGTAGTTATTTCCATGTTTATACAGATAGCGGTGTAGATATTTCCTTGTTTATATAGATGGTTGTGTAGATATTACCATGTTTATACAGATCACGGTGAAGATATTTCCATGTTTATACAGATCGCGGTGTAGATATTTCCATGTTTATACAGATCCCGGTGAAGATATTTCCATGTTTATACAGATCGCGGTGTAGATATTTCCATGTTTATACAGATCGCAGTGTAGATATTTCCATGTTTATACAGATAGCGGTGTAGATATTTCCCTGTTTACACAGATAGCGGTGTAGATATTTCCATGTTTATACAGATGGCGGTGTAGATATTTCCATGTTTATAGAGATGGCGGTGTAGATATTTCCATGTTCATTGAGAAAGCGGTGTAGATATATCCATGTTCATAGAGATAGCAGTGAGGATATTTCCATGTTTATACAGATAGCAGTGTAGATATTTCCATTTTTACAGAGATAGCGGTTTTGATATTTCATATTTATACAGAGAGAGGTGTAGATATTTCCATGTTTATACAGATTGCGGTGTAGATATTTCCATGTTTATACAGATCGTGGTGAAGTTATTTCCATGTTTATACAGATCGCGGTGTAGATATTTCCATGTTTATACAGATTGCAGTGTAGATATTTCCATGTTTATACAGATAGCGGTGTATATATTTCCATGTTTATACAGATAGCGGTGTAGATATTTCCATGTTTATACAGATGGCAGTGTAGATATTTCCATGTTTATAGAGATGGTGGTGTAAATATTTCCACGTTCATTGAGATAGCGGTGTAGATATATACATGTTCATACAGATAGCAGTGAGGATATTTCCATGTTTATACAGATAGCAGTGTAGATACTTCCATTTTAATAGAGATAGCGGTTTTGATATTTCATATTTATACAGATAGAGGTGTAGTTATTTCCATGTTTATAGAGATAGCGGTGTAGATATTTCCATATTTCTACAGATGACTGTGTAGATATTTCCATGTTTGTACAGATGGCAGTGTAGATATTTCCATGTTTATAGAGATAGCAGTGTAGATATTTTCATGTTTATTCAGATTGCGGTGGAGATATGTCAATGTTTATACAGATAGAAATGGATATATTTCCACCTTAATACACATAGTGGTGTAGATATTTCCATGTTTATACAGATCACGGTGTAGATATTTCCATGTTTATACAGATCATGTTGTAGATATTTCCATGTTTATATAGATCGCGGTGTTGATATTACCATGTTTATAAGGATAGCGGTGCAAATATTTCCACATTTATGCAGATAGCGGTTTAGTTATTAGCATGTTTATACAGATAGCGATGTAGATATTTCCATGTATAAACAGATGTCTGTGTATATATTTCCATGTTTAAACAGATGGCGGTGTAGATATTTCCTTGTTTATACAAATAGCGGTGTAGTTATTTCCATGTTTACACAGATCACGGTGTAGATATTTCCTTGTTTATACAAATAGCGGTGTAGTTATTTCCATGTTTATACAGATAGCGGTGTAGATTTATCCATGTTTATACAGATCGCAGTGTAGATATTTCCATGTTTATACAGATCGCGGTGTAATTTCCATGTTTATACCGATAGCGGTGTAGATATTTCCAAGTTTTTACAGATATTGGTGTAGATATTTCCATGTTTACACAGATTGCGGTGTAGATATTTCCATCTTTCTACAGATGGCATTGTAGATATTTCCATGTTTATACAGATGGCGGTGTAGGTATTTCCATGTTTATATAGATGGCGGTGTAGGTGTTTCCATGTTTATACAGAGAGCGGTGTAGATATTTCCATACTTATACAGATCGTGGTGAAGATATTTCCATGTTTATACAGATCGCGGTGTAGATATTTCCATGTTTATACAGATAGCGGAGTAGATATTTCCATGTTTATACAGATCGCGGTGAAGATATTTCCATGTTTATACAGATCGCGGTGTAGATATTTCCATGTTTATACAGATCGCGGTGTAGATATTTCCATGTTTATACAGATCGCGGTGTAGATATTTCCATGTTTATACAGATCGCGGTGAAGATATTTCCATGTTTATACAGATCGCGGTGTAGATATTTCCATGTTTATACATATCGCAGTGTAGATATTTCCATGTTTACACAGATTGCGGTGAAGATATTTCCATCTTTCTACAGACGGCATTGTAGATATTTCCATGTTTATTCAGATGGCGGTGTAGATATTTCCATGTTTATATAGATGGTGGTGTAGATATTACAATGTTTATACAGATAGCGGTGTAGAGAATTCCATGTTTATACAGATCGTGGTGAAGATATTTCCATGTTTATACAGATCGCGGTGTAGATATTTCCATGTTTATAGAGATAGCGGTGTAGGTATTTCCATGTTTATACAGATCGTGGTGAAGATATTTCCATGTTTATACAGATCGCGGTGTAGATATTTCCATGTTTATACAGATCACGGTGTAGATATTTCCTTGTTTATACAAATAGCAGTGTAGTTATTTCCATGTTTATGCAGATAGCGGTGTAAATATTTCCATGTATATACAGATGGCTGTGTAGATATTTCCATGTTTATACAGAAGGCTGTGTAGATATTTCCATGTTTATACACATGACTTTGTAGGTATTTCCATTTTTATACAGATGGCGTTGTAGATATTTCCATGTTTATAGAGATAGCTGTGTAGATATTTCCATGTTTATACAGATAGCGGTGTAGATATATCCATGTTTATACAGATCGCGGTGTAGATATTTCCATGTTTATAGAGATAGCGGTGTAGATATTTCCATATTCCTACAGATGACTGTGTAGATATTTCCATGTTTGTACAGATGGCAGTGTAGATATTTCCATGTTTATAGAGATAGCGGTGTAGATATTTTCATGTTTATTCAGATTGCGGTGGAGATATGTCAATGTTTATACAGATAGCAATGGATATATTTCCACGTTAATACACATAGCAGTGTAGATATTTCCATGTTTATACAGATCACGGTGTAGATATTTCCATGTTTATACAGATCATGTTGTAGATATTTCCATGTTTATACAGATCACGGTGTTGATATTACCATGTTTATAAGGATAGACGTGCAAATATTTCCACATTTATGCAGATAGCGGTTTAGTTATTAGCAGGTTTATACAGATAGTGGTGTAGATATTTCCATGTATAAACAGATGTCTGTGTATATATTTCCATGTTTATACAGATGGCGGTGTAGATATTTCCTTGTTTATACAAATAGCGGTGTAGTTATTTCCATGTTTATACAGATCACGGTGTAGATATTTCCTTGTTTATACAAATAGCGGTGTAGTTATTTCCATGTTTATAAAGATAGCGGTGTAGATATTTCCATGTATATACAGATGGCTGTGTAGATATTTCCATGTTTATACAGAAGGCTGTGTAGATATTTCCATGTTTCTACAGATGACTTTGTAGGTATTTCCATGTTTATACAGATGGTTGTGTAGATATTTCCATGTTTATACAGATGACTTTGTAGGTATTTCCATTTTTATAGAGATGGCGGTGAACATATTTCCATGTTTATAGAGATAGCTGTGTAGATATTTCCATGTTTATACAAATAGCAGTGTAGATATATCCATGTTTATACAGATCGCGGTGTAGATATTTCCATGTTTATATAGAACGCGGTGTAGATATTTCCATGTTTATACAGATAGCGGTGTAGATATTTCCATCTTTTTACAGATACTGGTGTAGATATTTCCATGTTTACACAGATTGCGGTGTAGATATTTCCATCTTTCTACAGATGGCATTGTAGATATTTCCATGTTTATACAGATGGCGGTGTAGATATTTCCATGTTTATATAGATGGTGGTGTAGATATTACCATGTTCATACAGATAGCGATGTAGATATTTCCATGTTTATACAGATCGTGGTGAAGCTATTTCCATGTTTATACAGATCGCGGTGTAGATATTTCCATGTTTATACAGATGGCGGTGTAGATATTTCCATGTTTATATAGATGGTGGTGTAGATATTACAATGTTTATACAGATAGCGGTGTAGATATTTCCATGTTTATACAGATCGTGGTGAAGATATTTCCATGTTTATACAGACCGCGGTGTAGATATTTCCATGTTTATACAGATAGCGGTGTAGATATTTCCATGTTTATACAGATCGTGGTGAAGATATTTCCATGTTTATACAGATCGCGGTGTATATATTTCCATGTTTATACAGATAGCGGTGTAGATATATCCATGTTTATACAGATCGCAGTGTAGATATTTACATGTTTATACAGATAGCGGTGTAATTTCCATGTTTATACAGATAGCGGTGTAGATATTTCCATGTTTTTACAGATATTGGTGTAGATATTTCCATGTTTACACAGATTGCGGTGTAGATATTTCCATCTTTCTACAGATGGCATTGTAGATATTTCCATCTTTATACAGATGGCGGTGTAGATATTTCCATGTTTATAGAGATGGTGATGTAGATATTACCATGTTTATACAGATAGCGGTGTAGATATTTCCATATTTATACAGATCGTGGTGAAGATATTTCCATGTTTATACAAATCGCGGTGTAGATATTTCCATGTTTATACAGATAGCGGTGTAGATATTTCCATGTTTATACAGATCGTGGTGAAGATATTTCCATGTTTATACAGATAGCGGTGTAGATATTTCCATGTTTTTACAGATATTGGTGTAGATATTTCCATGTTTACACAGATTGCGGTGTAGATATTTCCATCTTTCTACAGACGGCATTGTAGATATTTCCATGTTTATTCAGATGGCGGTGTAGGTATTTCCATGTTTATATAGATGGTGGTGTAGATATTACAATGTTTATACAGATAGCGGTGTAGATATTTCCATGTTTATACAGATCGTGGTGTGGATATTTCCATGTTTATACAGATCGCGGTGTAGATATTTCCGTGTTTATACAGATCGCGGTGTAGATATTTCCATGTTTATACAGATAGCGGTGTAGATATTTCCATGTTTATACAGATCGTGGTGAAGATATTTCCATGTTTATACAGATCGCGGTGTAGATATTTCCATGTTTATACAGATCGCGGTGTAGATATTTCCATGTTTATACAGATAGCGGTGTACATATTTCCATGTTTTTACAGATATTGGTGTAGATATTTCCATGTTTACACAGATTGCGGTGTAGATATTTCCATCTTTCTACAGATGGCATTGTAGATATTTCCATGATTATACAGATGGCGGTGTAGATATTTCCATGTTTATATACATGGTGGTGTAGATATTAACATGTTTATACAGATAGCGATGTAGATATTTCCATGTTTATACAGACAGCGGTGTAGATATTTCCATTTTTATACAGATGGCAGTGTAGATATTTCCATGTTTATAGAGATGTCGGTGTAGATATTTCCATGTTCATTGAGATAGCTGTGTAGATATATCCATGTTCATAGAGATAGCAGTGAGTATATTTCCATGTTTATACAGATAGCAGTGTAGACATTTCCATTTTTATAGAGATAGCGGTTTAGATATTTCATATTTATACAGATAGAGGTGTAGATATTTCCATGTTTATACAGATTGCGGTGTAGATATTTCCATGTTTATACAGATCGTGGTGAAGATATTTCCATGTTTATACAGATCGCGGTGTAGATATTTCTATGTTTATAGAGATCGCAGTGTAGATATTTCCAGGTTTATACAGATAGCGGTGTATATATTTCCATGTTTATACAGATAGCGGTGTAGATATTTCCATGTTTATACAGATGGCAGTGTAGATATTTCCATGTTTATAGAGATGGCAGTGTAGATATTTCCACGTTCAGTGAGATAGCGGTGTAGATATATCCATGTTCATAGAGATAGCAGTGAGGATATTTCCATGTTTATACAGATAGCAGTGTAGATATTTCCATTTTTATAGAGATAGCGGTTTTGATATTCCATATTTATACAGATAGAGGTGTAGTTATTTCCATGTTTACATAGATAGCGGTGTAGATATTTCCATATTTCTACAGATGACTGTGTAGATATTTCCATGTTTGTACAGATGGCAGTGTAGATATTTCCATGTTTATAGAGATAGCGGTGTAGATATTTTCATGTTTATTCAGATTTCGGAGGAGATATGTCAATGTTTATACAGATAGCAATGGATATATTTCCACGTTAATACACATAGCAGTGTAGATATTTCCATGTTTATACAGATCACGGTGTAGATATTTCCATGTTTATACAGATCATGTTGTAGATATTTCCATGTTTATACAGATCGCGGTGTTGATATTACCATGTTTATAAGGATAGAGTTGCAAATATTTCCACATTTATGCAGATAGCGGTTTAGTTATTAGCATGTTTATACAGATAGCGGTGTAGATATTTCCATGTTTATACAGATCGCGGTGTAGATATTTCCATGTTTATAAAGATAGCGGTGTAGATATTTCCATGTTTTTAGTGATATTGGTGTAGATATTTCCATGTTTACACAGATTGCGGTGTAGATATTTCCATCTTTCTACAGATGGCATTGTAGATATTTCCATGATTATACAGATGGCGGTGTAGATATTTCCATGTTTATATAGATGGTGGTATAGATATTACCATGTTTATACAGATAGCGGTGTAGATATTTCCATGTTTATACAGATAGCGTTGTAGATATTTCCATTTTTATACAGTTGGCAGTGTAGATATTTCCATGTTTATAGAGATGTCGGTGTAGATATTTCCATGTTCATTGAGATAGCTGTGTAGATATATCCATGTTCATAGAGATAGCAGTGAGGATATTTCCATGTTTATACAGATAGCAGTGTAGATATTTCCATTTTTATAGAGATAGCGATTTTGATATTTCATATTTATACAGATAGAGGTGTAGATATTTCCATGTTTATACAGATTGCGGTGTAGATATTTCCATGTTTATACAGATCGTGGTGGAGATATTTCCATGTTTATACAAATAGCGGTGTAGTTATTTCCATGTTTATACAGATAGCGGTGTAATTATTTCCATGTATATACAGATGGCTGTGTAGATATTTCCATGTTTATACAGATGGCTGTGTAGATATTTCCATGTTTATACAGATGACTTTGTAGGTATTTCCATTTTTATACAGATGGCGTTGTAGATATTTCCATGTTTATAGAGATAGCTGTGCAGATATTTCCATGTTTATACAGATAGCGGTGTAGAGATATCCATGTTTATACAGATCGCGGTGTAGATATTTCCATGTTTATGCAGATCGCGGTGTAGATATTTCGATGTTTATACAGATAGCGGTGTAGATATTTCCATGTTTTTACAGATATTGGTGTAGATATTTCCATGTTTACACAGATTGCGGTGTAGATATTTCCATCTTTCTACAGATGGCATTGTAGATATTTCCATGATTATACAGATGGCGGTGTAGATATTTCCATGTTTATATACATGGTGGTGTAGATATTAACATGTTTATACAGATAGCGATGTAGATATTTCCATGTTTATACAGACAGCGGTGTAGATATTTCCATTTTTATACAGATGGCAGTGTAGATATTTCCATGTTTATAGAGATGTCGGTGTAGATATTTCCATGTTCATTGAGATAGCTGTGTAGATATTTCCATGTTCATAGAGATAGCAGTGAGTATATTTCCATGTTTATACAGATAGCAGTGTAGACATTTCCATTTTTATAGAGATAGCGGTTTAGATATTTCATATTTATACAGATAGAGGTGTAGATATTTCCATGTTTATACAGATTGCGGTGTAGATATTTCCATGTTTATACAGATCGTGGTGAAGATATTTCCATGTTTATACAGATCGCGGTGTAGATATTTCTATGTTTATAGAGATCGCAGTGTAGATATTTCCAGGTTTATACAGATAGCGGTGTATATATTTCCATGTTTATACAGATAGCGGTGTAGATATTTCCATGTTTATACAGATGGCAGTGTAGATATTTCCATGTTTATAGAGATGGCAGTGTAGATATTTCCACGTTCAGTGAGATAGCGGTGTAGATATATCCATGTTCATAGAGATAGCAGTGAGGATATTTCCATGTTTATACAGATAGCAGTGTAGATATTTCCATTTTTATAGAGATAGCGGTTTTGATATTCCATATTTATACAGATAGAGGTGTAGTTATTTCCATGTTTACATAGATAGCGGTGTAGATATTTCCATATTTCTACAGATGACTGTGTAGATATTTCCATGTTTGTACAGATGGCAGTGTAGATATTTCCATGTTTATAGAGATAGCGGTGTAGATATTTTCATGTTTATTCAGATTTCGGAGGAGATATGTCAATGTTTATACAGATAGCAATGGATATATTTCCACGTTAATACACATAGCAGTGTAGATATTTCCATGTTTATACAGATCACGGTGTAGATATTTCCATGTTTATACAGATCATGTTGTAGATATTTCCATGTTTATACAGATCGCGGTGTTGATATTACCATGTTTATAAGGATAGAGTTGCAAATATTTCCACATTTATGCAGATAGCGGTTTAGTTATTAGCATGTTTATACAGATAGCGGTGTAGATATTTCCATGTTTATACAGATCGCGGTGTAGATATTTCCATGTTTATAAAGATAGCGGTGTAGATATTTCCATGTTTTTAGTGATATTGGTGTAGATATTTCCATGTTTACACAGATTGCGGTGTAGATATTTCCATCTTTCTACAGATGGCATTGTAGATATTTCCATGATTATACAGATGGCGGTGTAGATATTTCCATGTTTATATAGATGGTGGTATAGATATTACCATGTTTATACAGATAGCGGTGTAGATATTTCCATGTTTATACAGATAGCGTTGTAGATATTTCCATTTTTATACAGATGGCAGTGTAGATATTTCCATGTTTATAGAGATGTCGGTGTAGATATTTCCATGTTCATTGAGATAGCTGTGTAGATATATCCATGTTCATAGAGATAGCAGTGAGGATATTTCCATGTTTATACAGATAGCAGTGTAGATATTTCCATTTTTATAGAGATAGCGATTTTGATATTTCATATTTATACAGATAGAGGTGTAGATATTTCCATGTTTATACAGATTGCGGTGTAGATATTTCCATGTTTATACAGATCGTGGTGGAGATATTTCCATGTTTATACAAATAGCGGTGTAGTTATTTCCATGTTTATACAGATAGCGGTGTAATTATTTCCATGTATATACAGATGGCTGTGTAGATATTTCCATGTTTATACAGATGGCTGTGTAGATATTTCCATGTTTATACAGATGACTTTGTAGGTATTTCCATTTTTATACAGATGGCGTTGTAGATATTTCCATGTTTATAGAGATAGCTGTGCAGATATTTCCATGTTTATACAGATAGCGGTGTAGATATATCCATGTTTATACAGATCGCGGTGTAGATATTTCCATGTTTATGCAGATCGCGGTGTAGATATTTCGATGTTTATACAGATAGCGGTGTAGATATTTCCATGTTTTTACAGATATTGGTGTAGATATTTCCATGTTTACACAGATTGCGGTGTAGATATTTCCATCTTTCTACAGATGGCATTGTAGATATTTCCATGATTATACAGATGGCGGTGTAGATATTTCCATGTTTATATACATGGTGGTGTAGATATTAACATGTTTATACAGATAGCGATGTAGATATTTCCATGTTTATACAGACAGCGGTGTAGATATTTCCATTTTTATACAGATGGCAGTGTAGATATTTCCATGTTTATAGAGATGTCGGTGTAGATATTTCCATGTTCATTGAGATAGCTGTGTAGATATATCCATGTTCATAGAGATAGCAGTGAGTATATTTCCATGTTTATACAGATAGCAGTGTAGACATTTCCATTTTTATAGAGATAGCGGTTTAGATATTTCATATTTATACAGATAGATGTGTAGATATTTCCATGTTTATACAGATTGCGGTGTAGATATTTCCATGTTTATACAGATCGTGGTGAAGATATTTCCATGTTTATACAGATCGCGGTGTAGATATTTCTATGTTTATAGAGATCGCAGTGTAGATATTTCCAGGTTTATACAGATAGCGGTGTATATATTTCCATGTTTATACAGATAGCGGTGTAGATATTTCCATGTTTATACAGATGGCAGTGTAGATATTTCCATGTTTATAGAGATGGCGGTATAGATATTTCCACGTTCATTGAGATAGCGGTGTAGATATATCCATGTTCATAGAGATAGCAGTGAGGATATTTCCATGTTTATACAGATAGCAGTGTAGATATTTCCATTTTTATAGAGATAGCGGTTTTGATATTCCATATTTATACAGATAGAGGTGTAGTTATTTCCATGTTTATATAGATAGCGGTGTAGATATTTCCATATTTCTACAGATGACTGTGTAGATATTTCCATGTTTGTACAGATGGCAGTGTAGATATTTCCATGTTTATAGAGATAGCGGTGTAGATATTTTCATGTTTATTCAGATTTCGGAGGAGATATGTCAATGTTTATACAGATAGCAATGGATATATTTCCACATTAATACACATAGCAGTGTAGATATTTCCATGTTTATACAGATCACGGTGTAGATATTTCCATGTTTATACAGATCATGTTGTAGATATTTCCATGTTTATACAGATCGCGGTGTTGATATTACCATGTTTATAAGGATAGAGTTGCAAATATTTCCACATTAATGCAGATAGCGGTTTAGTTATTAGCATGTTTATACAGATAGCGGTGTAGATATTTCCATGTTTATACAGATCGCGGTGTAGATATTTCCATGTTTATACAGATAGCGGTGTAGATATTTCCATGTTTTTAGTGATATTGGTGTAGATATTTCCATGTTTACACAGATTGCGGTGTAGATATTTCCATCTTTCTACAGATGGCATTGTAGATATTTCCATGATTATACAGATGGCGGTGTAGATATTTCCATGTTTATATAGATGGTGGTATAGATATTACCATGTTTATACAGATAGCGGTGTAGATATTTCCATGTTTATACAGATAGCGGTGTAGATATTTCCATTTTTATACAGATGGCAGTGTAGATATTTCCAAGTTTATAGAGATGTCGGTGTAGATATTTCCATGTTCATTGAGATAGCTGTGTAGATTTATCCATGTTCATAGAGATAGCAATGAGGATATTTCCATGTTTATACAGATAGCAGTGTAGATATTTCCATTTTTATAGAGATAGCGGTTTTGATATTTCATATTTATACAGATAGAGGTGTAGATATTTCCATGTTTATACAGATTGCGGTGTAGATATTTCCATGTTTATACAGATCGTGGTGGAGATATTTCCATGTTTATACAAATAGCGGTGTAGTTATTTCCATGTTTATACAGATAGTGGTGTAAATATTTCCATGTATATACAGATGGCTGTGTAGATATTTCCATGTTTATACAGATGGCTGTTTAGATATTTCCATGTTTATACAGATGACTTTGTAGGTATTTCCATTTTTATACAGATGGCGTTGTAGATATTTCCATGTTTATAGAGATCGCTGTGCAGATATTTCCATGTTTATACAGATAGCGGTGTAGATATATCCATGTTTAAACAGATCGCGGTGTAGATATTTCCATGTTTATGCAGATCGCGGTGTAGATATTTCGATGTTTATACAGATAGCGGTGTAGATATTTCCATGTTTTTACAGATATTGGTGTAGATATTTCCATGTTTACACAGATTGCGGTGTAGATATTTCCATCTTTCTACAGATGGCATTGTATATATTTCCATGATTATACAGATGGCGGTGTAGATATTTCCATGTTTATATACATGGTGGTGTAGATATTAACATGTTTATAGAGATAGTGATGTAGATATTTCCATGTTTATACAGACAGCGGTGTAGATATTTCCATTTTTATACAGATGGCAGTGTAGATATTTCCATGTTTATAGAGATGTCGGTGTAGATATTTCCATGTTCATTGAGATAGCTGTGTAGATATATCCATGTTCATAGAGATAGCAGTGAGTATATTTCCATGTTTATACAGATAGCAGTGTAGACATTTCCATTTTTATAGAGATAGCGGTTTAGATATTTCATATTTATACAGATAGAGGTGTAGATATTTCCATGTTTATACAGATTGCGGTGTAGATATTTCCATGTTTATACAGATCGTGGTGAAGATATTTCCATGTTTATACAGATCGCGGTGTAGATATTTCTATGTTTATAGAGATCGCATTGTAGATATTTCCAGGTTTATACAGATAGCGGTGTATATATTTCCATGTTTATACAGATAGCGGTGTAGATATTTCCATGTTTATACAGATGGCAGTGTAGATATTTCCATGTTTATAGAGATGGCGGTGTAGATATTTCCACGTTCAGTGAGATAGCGGTGTAGATATATCCATGTTCATAGAGATAGCAGTGAGGATATTTCCATGTTTATACAGATAGCAGTGTAGATATTTCCATTTTTATAGAGATAGCGGTTTTGATATTCCATATTTATACAGATAGAGGTGTAGTTATTTCCATGTTTACATAGATAGCGGTGTAGATATTTCCATATTTCTACAGATGATTGTGTAGATATTTCCATGTTTGTACAGATGGCAGTGTAGATATTTCCATTTTTATAAAGATAGCGGTGTAGATATTTTCATGTTTATTCAGATTTCGGAGGAGATATGTCAATGTTTATACAGATAGCAATGGATATATTTCCACGTTAATACACATAGCAGTGTAGATATTTCCATGTTTATACAGATCACGGTGTAGATATTTCCATGTTTATACAGATCATGTTGTAGATATTTCCATGTTTATACAGATCGCGGTGTTGATATTACCATGTTTATAAGGATAGAGTTGCAAATATTTCCACATTTATGCAGATAGCGGTTTAGTTATTAGCATGTTTATACAGATACCGGTGTAGATATTTCCATGTTTATACAGATCGCGGTGTAGATATTTCCATGTTTATACAGATAGCGGTGTAGATATTTCCATGTTTTTACTGATATTGGTGTAGATATTTCCATGTTTACACAGATTGCGGTGTAGATATTTCCATCTTTCTACAGATGGCATTGTAGATATTTCCATGATTATACAGAAGGCGGTGTAGATATTTCCATGTTTATATAGATGGTGGTATAGATATTACCATGTTTATACAGATAGCGGTGTAGATATTTCCATGTTTATACAGATAGCGGTGTAGATATTTCCATTTTTATACAGATGGCAGTGTAGATATTTCCATGTTTATAGAGATGTCGGTGTAGATATTTCCATGTTCATTGAGATAGCTGTGTAGACATATCCATGTTCATAGAGATAGCAGTGAGGATATTTCCATGTTTATACAGATAGCAGTGTAGATATTTCCATTTTTATAGAGATAGCGGTTTTGATATTTCATATTTATACAGATAGAGGTGTAGATATTTCCATGTTTATACAGATTGCGGTGTAGATATTTCCATGTTTATACAGATCGTGGTGGAGATATTTCCATGTTTATACAAATAGCGGTGTAGTTATTTCCATGTTTATACAGATAGCGGTGTCAATATTTCCATGTATATACAGATGGCTGTGTAGATATTTCCATGTTTATACAGATGGCTGTTTAGATATTTCCATGTTTATACAGATGACTTTGTAGGTATTTCCATTTTTATACAGATGGCGTTGTAGATATTTCCATGTTTATAGAGATCGCTGTGCAGATATTTCCATGTTTATACAGATAGCGGTGTAGATATATCCATGTTTAAACAGATCGCGGTGTAGATATTTCCATGTTTATGCAGATCGCGGTGTAGATATTTCGATGTTTATACAGATAGCGGTGTAGATATTTCCATGTTTTTACAGATATTGGTGTAGATATTTCCATGTTTACACAGATTGCGGTGTAGATATTTCCATCTTTCTACAGATGGCATTGTAGATATTTCCATGATTATACAGATGGCGGTGTAGATATTTCCATGTTTATATACATGGTGGTGTAGATATTAACATGTTTATAGAGATAGTGATGTAGATATTTCCATGTTTATACAGACAGCGGTGTAGATATTTCCATTTTTATACAGATGGCAGTGTAGTTATTTCCATGTTTATAGAGATGTCGGTGTAGATATTTCCATGTTCATTGAGATAGCTGTGTAGATATATCCATGTTCATAGAGATAGCAGTGAGTATATTTCCATGTTTATACAGATCGCAGTGTAGACATTTCCATTTTTATAGAGATAGCGGTTTAGATATTTCATATTTATACAGATAGAGGTGTAGATATTTCCATGTTTATACAGATTGCGGTGTAGATATTTCCATGTTTATACAGATCGTGGTGAAGATATTTCCATGTTTATACAGATCGCGGTGTAGATATTTCTATGTTTATAGAGATCGCATTGTAGATATTTCCAGGTTTATACAGATAGCGGTGTATATATTTCCATGTTTATACAGATAGCGGTGTAGATATTTCCATGTTTATACAGATGGCAGTGTAGATATTTCCATGTTTATAGAGATGGCGGTGTAGATATTTCCACGTTCAGTGAGATAGCGGTGTAGATATATCCATGTTCATAGAGATAGCAGTGAGGATATTTCCATGTTTATACAGATAGCAGTGTAGATATTTCCATTTTTATAGAGATAGCGGTTTTGATATTCCATATTTATACCGATAGAGGTGTAGTTATTTCCATGTTTACATAGATAGCGGTGTAGATATTTCCATATTTCTACAGATGATTGTGTAGATATTTCCATGTTTGTACAGATGGCAGTGTAGATATTTCCATGTTTATAAAGATAGCGGTGTAGATATTTTCATGTTTATTCAGATTTCGGACGAGATATGTCAATGTTTATACAGATAGCAATGGATATATTTCCACGTTAATACACATAGCAGTGTAGATATTTCCATGTTTATACAGATCACGGTATAGATATTTCCATGTTTATACAGATCATGTTGTAGATATTTCCATGTTTATACAGATCGCGGTGTTGATATTACCATGTTTATAAGGATAGAGTTGCAAATATTTCCACATTTATGCAGATAGCGGTTTAGTTATTAGCATGTTTATACAGATAGCGGTGTAGATATTTCCATGTTTATACAGATCGCGGTGTAGATATTTCCATGTTTATACAGATAGCGGTGTAGATATTTCCATGTTTTTACTGATATTGGTGTAGATATTTCCATGTTTACACAGATTGCGGTGTAGATATTTCCATCTTTCTACAGATGGCATTGTAGATATTTCCATGATTATACAGAAGGCGGTGTAGATATTTCCATGTTTATATAGATGGTGGTATAGATATTACCATATTTATACAGATAGCGGTGTAGATATTTCCATGTTTATACAGATAGCGGTGTAGATATTTCCATGTTTATACAGATGGCAGTGTAGATATTTCCATGTTTATAGAGATGTCGGTGTAGATATTTCCATGTTCATTGAGATAGCTGTGTAGATATATCCATGTTCATAGAGATAGCAGTGAGGATATTTCCATGTTTATACAGATAGCAGTGTAGATATTTCCATTTTTATAGAGATAGCGGTTTTGATATTTCATATTTATACAGATAGAGGTGTAGATATTTCCATGTTTATACAGATTGCGGTGTAGATATTTCCATGTTTATACAGATCGTGGTGGAGATATTTCCATGTTTATACAAATAGCGGTGTAGTTATTTCCATGTTTATGCAGATAGCGGTGTAAATATTTCCATGTATATACAGATGGCTGTGTAGATATTTCCATGTTTATACAGATGGCTGTGTAGATATTTCCATGTTTATACAGATGACTTTGTAGGTATTTCCATTTTTATACAGATGGCGTTGTAGATATTTCCATGTTTATAGAGATAGCTGTGCAGATATTTCCATGTTTATACAGATAGCGGTGTAGATATATCCATGTTTATACAGATCGCGGTGTAGATATTTCCATGTTTATGCAGATCGCGGTGTAGATATTTCGATGTTTATACAGATAGCGGTGTAGATATTTCCATGTTTTTACAGATATTGGTGTAGATATTTCCATGTTTACACAGATTGCGGTGTAGATATTTCCATCTTTCTACAGATGGCATTGTAGATATTTCCATGATTATACAGATGGCGGTGTAGATATTTCCATGTTTATATACATGGTGGTGTAGATATTAACATGTTTATACAGATAGCGATGTAGATATTTCCATGTTTATACAGACAGCGGTGTAGATATTTCCATTTTTATACAGATGTCAGTGTAGATATTTCCATGTTTATAGAGATGTCGGTGTAGATATTTCCATGTTCATTGAGATAGCTGTGTAGATATATCCATGTTCACAGAGATAGCAGTGAGTATATTTCCATGTTTATACAGATAGCAGTGTAGACATTTCCATTTTTATAGAGATAGCGGTTTAGATATTTCATATTTATACAAATAGAGGTGTAGATATTTCCATGTTTATACAGATTGCGGTGTAGATATTTCCATGTTTATACAGATCGTGGTGAAGATATTTACATGTTTATACAGATCGCGGTGTAGATATTTCTATGTTTATAGAGATCGCAGTGTAGATATTTCCAGGTTTATACAGATAGCGGTGTATATATTTCCATGTTTATACAGATAGCGGTGTAGATATTTCCATGTTTATACAGATGGCAGTGTAGATATTTCCATGTTTATAGAGATGGCGGTGTAGATATTTCCACGTTCATTGAGATAGCGGTGTAGATATATCCATGTTCATAGAGATAGCAGTGAGGATATTTCCATGTTTATACAGATAGCAGTGTAGATATTTCCATTTTTATAGAGATAGCGGTTTTGTTATTCCATATTTATACAGATAGAGGTGTAGTTATTTCCATGTTTATATAGATAGCGGTGTAGATATTTCCATATTTCTACAGATGACTGTGTAGATATTTCCATGTTTGTACAGATGGCAGTGTAGATATTTCCATGTTTATAGAGATAGCGGTGTAGATATTTTCATGTTTATTCAGATTTCGGAGGAGATATGTCAATGTTTATACAGATAGCAATGGATATATTTCCACGTTAATACACATAGCAGTGTAGATATTTCCATGTTTATACAGATCACGGTGTAGATATTTCCATGTTTATACAGATCATGTTGTAGATATTTCCATGTTTATACAGATCGCGGTGTTGATATTACCATGTTGATAAGGATAGAGTTGCAAATATTTCCACATTTATGCAGATAGCGGTTTAGTTATTAGCATGTTTATACAGATAGCGGTGTAGATATTTCCATGTATAAACAGATGTCTGTGTATATATTTCCATGTTTAAACAGATGGCGGTGTAGATATTTCCTTGTTTATACAAATAGCGGTGTAGTTATTTCCATGTTTATACAGATCACGGTGTAGTTATTTCCTTGTTTATACAAATAGCGGTGTAGTTATTTCCATGTTTATACAGATAGCGGTGTAGATATTTCCTTGTTTCTACAAATAGCGGTGTAGATATTTCCATGTTTATACAGATCACGGTGTAGATATTTCCTTGTTTATACAAATAGCAGTGTAGTTATTTCCATGTTTATACAGATAGCGGTGTAGATATTTCCATGTATATACAGATGGCTGTGTAGATATTTCCATGTTTATACAGAAGGCTGTGTACATATTTCCATGTTTATAAAGATGACTTTGTAGGTATTTCCATGTTTATACAGATGGCTGTGTAGATATTTCCATGTTTATACAGATGACTTTGTAGGTATTTCCATTTTTATACAGATGGCGGTGAACATATTTCCATGTTTATAGAGATAGCTGTGTAGATATTTCCATGTTTATACAAATAGCAGTGTAGATATGTCCATGTTTATACAGAACGCGGCGTAGATATTTCCATGTTTATACAGATCGCGGTGTAGATATTTCCATGTTTATACAGATAGCGGTGTAGATATTTCCATGTTTTTACAGATACTGGTGTAGATATTTCCATGTTTACACACATTGCGGTGTAGATATTTCCATCTTTCTACAGATGGCATTGTAGATATTTCCATGTTTATACAGATGGCGGTGTATATATTTCCATGTTTATATAGATGGTGGTGTAGATATTACCATGTTTATACAGATAGCGGTGTAGATATTTCCATGTTTATGCAGATCGTGGTGAAGCTATTTCCATGTTTATACAGATCGCGGTGTAGATATTTCCATGTTTATTCAGATAACGGTGTAGATATTTCCATGTTTATACAGATCGTGGTGAAGATATTTCCATGTTTATACAGATAGCGGTGTAGATATTTCCATGTTTTTACAGATATTGGTGTAGATATTTCCATGTTTACACAGATTGCGGTGTAGATATTTCCATCTTTCTACTGATGGCATTGTAGATATTTCCATGTTTATACAGATGGCGGTGTAGATATTTCCATGTTTACATAGATGGTGGTGAAGATATTACAATGTTTATACAGATAGCGGTGTAGATATTTCCATGTTTATACAGATCGTGGTGAAGATATTTCCATGTTTATACAGACCGCGGTGTAGATATTTCCATGTTTATACAGATAGCGGTGTAGATATTTCCATTTTTATAGAGATAGCGGTTTTGTTATTCCATATTTATACAGATAGAGGTGTAGTTATTTCCATGTTTATATAGATAGCGGTGTAGATATTTCCATATTTCTACAGATGACTGTGTAGATATTTCCATGTTTGTACAGATGGCAGTGTAGATATTTCCATGTTTATAGACATAGCGGTGTAGATATTTTCATGTTTATTCAGATTTCGGAGGAGATATGTCAATGTTTATACAGATAGCAATGGATATATTTCCACGTTAATACACATAGCAGTGTAGATATTTCCATGTTTATACAGATCACGGTGTAGATATTTCCATGTTTATACAGATCATGTTGTAGATATTTCCATGTTTATAGAGATCGCGGTGTTGATATTACCATGTTGATAAGGATAGAGTTGCAAATATTTCCACATTTATGCAGATAGCGGTTTAGTTATTAGCATGTTTATACAGATAGCGGTGTAGATATTTCCATGTATAAACAGATGTCTGTGTATATATTTCCATGTTTAAACAGATGGCGGTGTAGATATTTCCTTGTTTATACAAATAGCGGTGTAGTTATTTCCATGTTTATACAGATCACGGTGTAGTTATTTCCTTGTTTATACAAATAGCGGTGTAGTTATTTCCATGTTTATACAGATAGCGGTGTAGATATTTCCTTGTTTCTACAAATAGCGGTGTAGATATTTCCATGTTTATACAGATCACGGTGTAGATATTTCCTTGTTTATACAAATAGCGGTGTAGTTATTTCCATGTTTATACAGATAGCGGTGTAGATATTTCCATGTATATACAG
Organism: Pan troglodytes; assembly: GCF_028858775.2. NCBI lineage: Eukaryota > Metazoa > Chordata > Mammalia > Primates > Hominidae > Pan > Pan troglodytes. The sequence continues at coordinate 62,942,856 of NC_072418.2, forward strand.
ATGGCTGTGTAGATATTTCCATGTTTATACAGAAGGCTGTGTAGATATTTCCATGTTTATAAAGATGACTTTGTAGGTATTTCCATGTTTATACAGATGGCTGTGTAGATATTTCCATGTTTATACAGATGACTTTGTAGGTATTTCCATTTTTATACAGATGGCGGTGAACATATTTCCATGTTTATAGAGATAGCTGTGTAGATATTTCCATGTTTATACAAATAGCAGTGTAGATATGTCCATGTTTATACAGAACGCGGTGTAGATATTTCCATGTTTATACAGATCGCGGTGTAGATATTTCCATGTTTATACAGATAGCGGTGTAGATATTTCCATGTTTTTACAGATACTGGTGTAGATATTTCCATGTTTACACACATTGCGGTGTAGATATTTCCATCTTTCTACAGATGGCATTGTAGATATTTCCATGTTTATACAGATGGCGGTGTATATATTTCCATGTTTATATAGATGGTGGTGTAGATATTACCATGTTTATACAGATAGCGGTGTAGATATTTCCATGTTTATGCAGATCGTGGTGAAGCTATTTCCATGTTTATACAGATCGCGGTGTAGATATTTCCATGTTTATTCAGATAACGGTGTAGATATTTCCATGTTTATACAGATCGTGGTGAAGATATTTCCATGTTTATACAGATAGCGGTGTAGATATTTCCATGTTTTTACAGATATTGGTGTAGATATTTCCATGTTTACACAGATTGCGGTGTAGATATTTCCATCTTTCTACTGATGGCATTGTAGATATTTCCATGTTTATACAGATGGCGGTGTAGATATTTCCAAGTTTACATAGATGGTGGTGAAGATATTACAATGTTTATACAGATAGCGGTGTAGATATTTCCATGTTTATACAGATCGTGGTGAAGATATTTCCATGTTTATACAGACCGCGGTGTAGATATTTCCATGTTTATACAGATAGCGGTGTAGATATTTCCATGTTTATACAGATCGTGGTGAAGCTATTTCCATGTTTATACAGATCGCGGTGTAGATATTTCCATGTTTATACAGATAGCGGTGTAGATATATCCATGTTTATACAGATCGCAGTGTAGATATTTCCATGTTTATACAGATCGCGGTGTAATTTCCATGTTTATACAGATAGCGGTGTAGATATTTCCATGTTTTTACAGATATTGGTGTAGATATTTCCATGTTTACACAGATTGCGGTGTAGATATTTCCATCTTTCTACAGATGGCATTGTAGATATTTCCATCTTTATACAGATGGCGGTGTAGATATTTCCATGTTTATATAGATGGTGATGTAGATATTACCATGTTTATACAGATAGCAGTGTAGATATTTCCATATTTATACAGATCGTGGTGAAGATATTTCCATGTTTATACAGATCGCGGTGTAGATATTTCCATGTTTATACAGATAGCGGTGTAGATATTTCTATGTTTATAGAGATCGCAGTGTAGATATTTCCAGGTTTATACAGATAGCGGTGTATATATTTCCATGTTTATACAGATAGCGGTGTAGATATTTCCATGTTTATACAGATGGCAGTGTAGATATTTCCATGTTTATAGAGATGGCGGTGTAGATATTTCCACGTTCATTGAGATAGCGGTGTAGATATATCCATGTTCATAGAGATAGCAGTGAGGATATTTCCATGTTTATACAGATAGCAGTGTAGATATTTCCATTTTTATAGAGATAGCGGTTTTGATATTCCATATTTATACAGATAGAGGTGTTGTTATTTCCATGTTTATATAGATAGCGGTGTAGATATTTCCATATTTCTACAGATGACTGTGTAGATATTTCCATGTTTGTACAGATGGCAGTGTAGATATTTCCATGTTTATAGAGATAGCGGTGTAGATATTTTCATGTTCATTCAGATTTCGGAGGAGATATGTCAATGTTTATACAGATAGCAATGGATATATTTCCACGTTAATACACATAGCAGTGTAGATATTTCCATGTTTATACAGATCACGGTGTAGATATTTCCATGTTTATACAGATCATGTTGTAGATATTTCCATGTTTATACAGATCGCGGTGTTGATATTACCATGTTTATAAGGATAGAGTTGCAAATATTTCCACATTTATGCAGATAGCGGTTTAGTTATTAGCATGTTTATACAGATAGCGGTGTAGATATTTCCATGTTTATACAGATCGCGGTGTAGATATGTCCATGTTTATACAGATAGCGGTGTAGATATTTCCATGTTTTTACTGATATTGGTGTAGATATTTCCATGTTTACACAGATTGCGGTGTAGATATTTCCATCTTTCTACAGATGGCATTGTAGATATTTCCATGATTATACAGATGGCAGTGTAGATATTTCCAAGTTTATATAGATGGTGGTATAGATATTACCATGCTTATACAGATAGCGGTGTAGATATTTCCATGTTTATACAGATAGCGGTGTAGATATTTCCATTTTTATACAGATGGCAGTGTAGATATTTCCATGTTTATAGAGATGTCGGTGTAGATATTTCCATGTTCATTGACATAGCTGTGTAGATATATCCATGTTCATAGAGATAGCAGTGAGGATATTTCCATGTTTATACAGATAGCAGTGTAGATATTTCCATTTTTATAGAGATAGCGATTTTGATATTTCATATTTATACAGATAGAGGTGTAGATATTTCCATGTTTATACAGATTGCGGTGTAGATATTTCCATGTTTATACAGATCGTGGTGGAGATATTTCCATGTTTATACAAATAGCGGTGTAGTTATTTCCATGTTTATACAGATAGCGGTGTAAATATTTCCATGTATATACAGATGGCTGTGTAGATATTTCCATGTTTATACAGATGGCTGTGTAGATATTTCCATGTTTATACAGATGACTTTGTAGGTATTTCCATTTTTATACAGATGGCGTTGTAGATATTTCCATGTTTATAGAGATAGCTGTGCAGATATTTCCATGTTTATACAGATAGCGGTGTAGATATATCCATGTTTATACAGATCGCGGTGTAGATATTTCCATGTTTATGCAGATCGTGGTGTAGATATTTCGATGTTTATACAGATAGCGGTGTAGATATTTCCATGTTTTTACAAATATTGGTGTAGATATTTCCATGTTTACACAGATTGCGGTGTAGATATTTCCATCTTTCTACAGATGGCATTGTAGATATTTCCATGATTATACAGATGGCGGTGTAGATATTTCCATGTTTATATACATGGTGGTGTAGATATTAACATGTTTATACAGATAGCGATGTAGATATTTCCATGTTTATACAGACAGCGGTGTAGATATTTCCATTTTTATACAGATGGCAGTGTAGATATTTCCATGTTTATAGAGATGTCGGTGTAGATATTTCCATGTTCATTGAGATAGCTGTGGAGATATATCCATGTTCATAGAGATAGCAGTGAGTATATTTCCATGTTTATACAGATAGCAGTGTAGACATTTCCATTTTTATAGAGATAGCGGTTTAGATATTTCATATTTATACAGATAGAGGTGTAGATATTTCCATGTTTATACAGATTGCGGTGTAGATATTTCCATGTTTATACAGATCGTGGTGAAGATATTTCCATGTTTATACAGATCGCGGTGTAGATATTTCTATGTTTATAGAGATCGCAGTGTAGATATTTCCAGGTTTATACAGATAGCGGTGTATATATTTCCATGTTTATACAGATAGCGGTGTAGATATTTCCATGTTTATACAGATGGCAGTGTAGATATTTCCATGTTTATAGAGATGGCGGTATAGATATTTCCACGTTCATTGAGATAGCGGTGTAGATATATCCATGTTCATAGAGATAGCAGTGAGGATATTTCCATGTTTATACAGATAGCAGTGTAGATATTTCCATTTTTATAGAGATAGCGGTTTTGATATTCCATATTTATACAGATAGAGGTGTTGTTATTTCCATGTTTATATAGATAGCGGTGTAGATATTTCCATATTTCTACAGATGACTGTGTAGATATTTCCATGTTTGTACAGATGGCAGTGTAGATATTTCCATGTTTATAGAGATGGCGGTGTATTTTCATGTTTATTCAGATTTCGGAGGAGATATGTCAATGTTTATACAGATAGCAATGGATATATTTCCACGTTAATACACATAGCAGTGTAGATATTTCCATGTTTATACAGATCACGGTGTAGATATTTCCATGTTTATACAGATCATGTTGTAGATATTTCCATGTTTATACAGATCGCGGTGTTGATATTACCATGTTTATAAGGATAGAGTGGCAAATATTTCCACCTTAATGCAGATAGCGGTTTAGTTATTAGCATGTTTATACAGATAGCGGTGTAGATATTTCCATGTTTATACAGATCACGGTGTAGATATTTCCATGTTTATACAGATAGCGGTGTAGATATTTCCATGTTTTTACTGATATTGGTGTAGATATTTCCATGTTTACACAGATTGCGGTGTAGATATTTCCATCTTTCTACAGATGGCATTGTAGATATTTCCATGATTATACAGATGGCGGTGTAGATATTTCCATGTTTATATAGATGGTGGTATAGATATTACCATGCTTATACAGATAGCGGTGTAGATATTTCCATGTTTATACAGATAGCGGTGTAGATATTTCCATTTTTATACAGATGGCAGTGTAGATATTTCCATGTTTATAGAGATGTCGGTGTAGATATTTCCATGTTCATTGAGATAGCTGTGTAGATATATCCATGTTCATAGAGATAGCAGTGAGGATATTTCCATGTTTATACAGATAGCAGTGTAGATATTTCCATTTTTATAGAGATAGCGATTTTGATATTTCATATTTATACAGATAGAGGTGTAAATATTTCCATGTTTATACAGATTGCGGTGTAGATATTTCCATGTTTATACAGATCGTGGTGGAGATATTTCCATGTTTATACAAATAGCGGTGTAGTTATTTCCATGTTTATACAGATAGCGGTGTAAATATTTCCATGTATATACAGATGGCTGTGTAGATATTTCCATGTTTATACAGATGGCTGTGTAGATATTTCCATGTTTATACAGATGACTTTGTAGGTATTTCCATTTTTATACAGATGGCGTTGTAGATATTTCCATGTTTATAGAGATAGCTGTGCAGATATTTCCATGTTTATACAGATAGCGGTGTAGATATATCCATGTTTATACAGATCGCGGTGTAGATATTTCCATGTTTATGCATATCGCGGTGTAGATATTTCGATGTTTATACAGATAGCGGTGTAGATATTTCCATGTTTTTACAGATATTGGTGTAGACATTTCCATGTTTACACAGATTGCGGTGTAGATATTTCCATCTTTCTACAGATGGCATTGTAGATATTTCCATGATTATACAGATGGCGGTGTAGATATTTCCATGTTTATATACATGGTGGTGTAGATATTAACATGTTTATACAGATAGCGATGTAGATATTTCCATGTTTATACAGACAGCGGTGTAGATATTTCCATTTTTATACAGATGGCAGTGTAGATATTTCCATGTTTATAGAGATGTCGGTGTAGATATTTCCATGTTCATTGAGATAGCTGTGGAGATATATCCATGTTCATAGAGATAGCAGTGAGTATATTTCCATGTTTATACAGATAGCAGTGTAGACATTTCCATTTTTATAGAGATAGCGGTTTAGATATTTCATATTTATACAGATAGAGGTGTAGATATTTCCATGTTTATACAGATTGCGGTGTAGATATTTCCATGTTTATACAGATCGTGGTGAAGATATTTCCATGTGTATACAGATCGCGGTGTAGATATTTCTATGTTTATAGAGATCGCAGTGTAGATATTTCCAGGTTTATACAGATAGCGGTGTATATATTTCCATGTTTATACAGATAGCGGTGTAGATATTTCCATGTTTATACAGATGGCAGTGTAGATATTTCCATGTTTATAGAGATGGCGGTATAGATATTTCCACGTTCATTGAGATAGCGGTGTAGATATATCCATGTTCATAGAGATAGCAGTGAGGATATTTCCATGTTTATACAGATAGCAGTGTAGATATTTCCATTTTTATAGAGATAGCGGTTTTGATATTCCATATTTATACAGATAGAGGTGTAGTTATTTCCATGTTTATATAGATAGCGGTGTAGATATTTCCATATTTCTACAGATGACTGTGTAGATATTTCCATGTTTGTACAGATGGCAGTGTAGATATTTCCATGTTTATAGAGATAGCGGTGTAGATATTTTCATGTTTATTCAGATTTCGGAGGAGATATGTCAATGTTTATACAGATAGCAATGGATATATTTCCACGTTAATACACATAGCAGTGTAGATATTTCCATGTTTATACAGATCACGGTGTAGATATTTCCATGTTTATACAGATCATGTTGTAGATATTTCCATGTTTATACAGATCGCGGTGTTGATATTACCATGTTTATAAGGATAGAGTGGCAAATATTTCCACATTAATGCAGATAGCGGTTTAGTTATTAGCATGTTTATACAGATAGCGGTGTAGATATTTCCATGTTTATACAGATCGCGGTGTAGATATTTCCATGTTTATACAGATAGCGGTGTAGATATTTCCATGTTTTTACTGATATTGGTGTAGATATTTCCATGTTTACACAGATTGCGGTGTAGATATTTCCATGATTATACAGATGGCGGTGTAGATATTTCCATGTTTATATAGATGGTGGTATAGATATTACCATGTTTATACAGATAGCGGTGTAGATATTTCCATGTTTATACAGATAGCGGTGTAGAGATTTCCATTTTTATACAGATATCGGTGTAGATATTTCCATTTTTATACAGATGGCAGTGTAGATATTTCCATGTTTATAGAGATGTCGGTGTAGATATTTCCATGTTCATTGAGATAGCTGTGTAGATATATCCATGTTCATAGAGATAGCAGTGAGGATATTTCCATGTTTATACAGATAGCAGTGTAGATATTTCCATTTTTATAGAGATAGCGGTTTTGATATTTCATATTTATACAGATAGAGGTGTAGATATTTCCATGTTTATACAGATTGCGGTGTAGATATTTCCATGTTTATACAGATCGTGGTGAAGATATTTCCATGTTTATACAGATCGCGGTGTAGATATTTCCATGTTTATACAGATCGCAGTGTAGATATTTCCATGTTTATACAGATAGCGGTGTATATATTTCCATGTTTATACAGATAGCGGTGTAGATATTTCCATGTTTATACAGATGGCAGTGTAGATATTTCCATGTTTATAGAGATGGCGGTGTAGATATTTCCACGTTCATTGAGATAGCGGTGTAGATATATCCATGTTCATAGAGATAGCAGTGAGTATATTTCCATGTTTATACAGATAGCAGTGTAGATATTTCCATTTTTATAGAGATAGCGGTTTTGATATTTCATATTTATACAGATAGAGGTGTAGTTATTTCCATGTATATAGAGATAGCGGTGTAGATATTTCCATATTTCTACAAATGACTGTGTAGATATTTCCATGTTTGTACAGATATCAGTGTAGATATTTCCATGTTTATAGAGATAGCGGTTTAGATATTTTCATGTTTATACAGATTGCGGTGGAGATATGTCAATGTTTATACAGATAGCAATGGATATATTTCCATGTTAATACACATAGCAGTGTAGATATTTCCATGTTTATACGATCACGGTGTAGATATTTCCATGTTTATACAGATCATGTTGTAGATATTTCCATGTTTATACAGATCACGGTGTTGATATTACCATGTTTATAAGGATAGAGGTGCAAATATTTCCACATTTATGCAGATAGCGGTTTAGTTATTAGCAGGTTTATACAGATAGTGGTGTAGATATTTCCATGTATAAACAGATGTCTGTGTATATATTTCCATGTTTATACAGATGGAGGTGTAGATATTTCCTTGTTTATACAAATAGCGGTGTAGTTATTTCCATGTTTATACAGATCACGGTGTAGATATTTCCTTGTTTATACAAATAGCGGTGTAGATATTTCCATGTTTATACAGATCACGGTGTAGATATTTCCTTGTTTATACTAATAGCGGTGTAGTTATTTCCATGTTTATACAAATAGCGGTGTAGATATTTCCATGTATATACAGATGGCTGTGTAGATATTTCCATGTTTATACAGATGGCTTTGTAGATATTTCCATGTTTATACAGATGACTTTGTAGGTATTTATATTTTTATACAGATGGCGGTGAACATATTTCCATGTTTATAGAGATAGCTGTGTAGATATTTCCATGTTTATAGAAATAGCAGTGTAGATATATCCATGTTTATACAGATCGCGGTGTAGATATTTCCATGTTTATATAGAACGCGGTGTAGATATTTCCATGTTTATACAGATAGCGGTGTAGATATTTCCATGTTTTTACAGATATTGGTGTAGATATTTCCATGTTTACACAGATTGCGGTGTAGATATTTCCATCTTTCTACAGATGGCATTGTAGATATTTCCATGTTTATACAGATAGCGGTGTAGATATTTCCATGTTTATACAGATCGTGGTGAAGATATTTCCATGTTTATACAGATCGCGGTGTAGATATTTCCATGTTTATACAGATCGCGGTGTAGATATTTCCATGTTTATACAGATAGCGGTGTATATATTTCCATGTTTTTACAGATATTGGTGTAGATATTTCCATGTTTACACAGATTGCGGTGTAGATATTTCCATCTTTCTACAGATGGCATTGTAGATATTTCCATGATTATAGAGATGGCGGTGTAGATATTTCCATGTTTATACAGATAGCGGTGTAGATATTTCCATGTTTATACAGATCGTGGTGAAGATATTTCCATGTTTATACAGATCGCGGTGTAGATATTTCCATGTTTATACAGATCACGGTGTAGATATTTCCTTGTTTATACAAATAGCGGTGTAGTTATTTCCATGTTTATACAGATAGCGGTGTAAATATTTCCATGTATATACAGATGGCTGTGTAGATATTTCCATGTTTATACAGATGGCTGTGTAGATATTTCCATGTTTATACAGATGACTTTGTAGGTATTTCCATTTTTATACAGATGGCGTTGTAGATATTTCCATGTTTATAGAGATAGCTGTGCAGATACTTCCATGTTTATACAGATAGCGGTGTAGATATATCCATGTTTATACAGATCACGGTGTAGATATTTCCATGTTTATGCAGATCGCGGTGTAGATATTTCGATGTTTATACAGATAGCGGTGTAGATATTTCCATGTTTTTACAGATATTGGTGTAGATATTTCCATGTTTACACAGATTGCGGTGTAGATATTTCCATCTTTCTACAGATGGCATTGTAGATATTTCCATGATTATACAGATGGCAGTGTAGATATTTCCATGTTTATATACATGGTGGTGTAGATATTAACATGTTTATACAGATAGCGATGTAGATATTTCCATGTTTATACAGACAGCGGTGTAGATATTTCCATTTTTATACAGATGGCAGTGTAGATATTTCCATGTTTATAGAGATGTCGGTGTAGATATTTCCATGTTCATTGAGATAGCTGTGTAGATATATCCATGTTCATAGAGATAGCAGTGAGGATATTTCCATGTTTATAAAGATAGCAGTGTAGATATTTCCATTTTTATAGAGATAGCAGTTTTGATATTTCATATTTATACAGATAGAGGTGTAGATATTTCCATGCTTATACAGATTGCGGTGTAGATATTTCCATGTTTATACAGATCGTGGTGAAGATATTTCCATGTTTATACAGATCGCGGTGTAGATATTTCTATGTTTATACAGATCGCAGTGTAGATATTTCCATGTTTATACAGATAGCGGTGTATATATTTCCATGTTTATACAGATAGCGGTGTTGATATTTCCATGTTTATACAGATGGCAGTGTAGATATTTCCATGTTTATAGAGATGGCGGTGTAGATATTTCCACGTTCATTGAGATAACGGTATAGATATATCCATGTTCATAGAGATAGCAGTGAGGATATTTCCATGTTTATACAGATAACAGTGTAGATATTTCCATTTTTATAGAGACAGCGGTTTTGATATTTCATATTTATACAGATAGAGGCGTAGTTATTTCCATGTTTATAGAGATAGCGGTGTAGATATTTCCATATTTCTACAGATGACTGTGTAGATATTTCCATGTTTGTACAGATGGCACTGTAGATATTTCCATGTTTAGAGAGATAGCGGTGTAGATATTTTCATGTTTATTCAGATTGCGGTGGAGATATGTCAATGTTTATACAGATAGCAATGGATATATTTCCACGTTAATACACATAGCAGTGTAGATATTTCCATGTTTATACAGATCACGGTGTAGATATTTCCATGTTTATACAAATCATGTTGTAGATATTTCCATGTTTATACAGATCTCGGTGTTGATATTACCATGTTTATAAGGATAGAGGTGCAAATATTTCCATATTTATGCAGATAGCGGTTTAGTTATTAGCAGGTTTATACAGATAGTGGTGTAGACATTTCCATGTATAAACAGATGTCTGTGTATATATTTCCATGTGTATACAGATGGAGGTGTAGATATTTCCTTGTTTATACAAATAGAGGTGTAGTTATTTACATGTTTATACAGATCACGGTGTAGATATTTCCTTGTTTATACAAATAGCGGTGTAGTTATTTCCATGTTTATACAAATCGTGGTGAAGATATTTCCATGTTTATACAGATCGCGGTGTAGATATTTCCATGTTTATACAGATCGCGGTGTAGATATTTCCATGTTTATACAGATAGCGGTGTAGATATTTCCATGTTTTTACTGATATTGGTGTAGATATTTCCATGTTTACACAGATTGCGGTGTAGATATTTCCATCTTTCTACAGATGGCATTGTAGATATTTGCATGATTATACAGATGGCGGTGTAGATATTTCCATGTTTATATAGATGGTGGTATAGATATTACCATGTTTATACAGATAGCCGTGTAGATATTTCCATGTTTATACAGATAGCGGTGTAGATATTTCCATTTTTATACAGATGGCAGTGTAGATATTTCCATGTTTATAGAGATGTCGGTGTAGATATTTCCATGTTCATTGAGATAGCTGTGTAGATATATCCATGTTCATAGAGATAGCAGTGAGGATATTTCCATGTTTATACAGATAGCAGTGTAGATATTTCCATTTTTATAGAGATAGCGGTTTTGATATTTCATATTTATACAGACAGAGGTGTAGATATTTCCATGTTTATACAGATTGCAGTGTAGATATTTCCATGTTTATACAGATCGTGGTGAAGATATTTCCATGTTTATACAGATCGCGGTGTAGATATTTCCATGTTTATACAGATCGCAGTGTAGATATTTCCACGTTTATACAGATAGCGGTGTATATATTTCCATGTTTATACAGATAGCGGTGTAGATATTTCCATGTTTATACAGATGGCAGTGTAGATATTTCCATGTTTATAGAGATGGCGGTGTAGATATTTCCACGTTCATTGAGATAGCGGTGTAGATATATCCATGTTCATAGAGATAGCAGTGAGTATATTTCCATGTTTATACAGATAGCAGTGTAGATATTTCCATTTTTATAGAGATAGCGGTTTTGATATTCCATATTTATACAGATAGAGGTGTAGTTATTTCCATGTTTATAGAGATAGCGGTGTAGATATTTCCATATTTCTACAGATGACTGTGTAGATATTTCCATGTTTGTACAGATATCAGTGTAGATATTTCCATGTTTATAGAGATAGCGGATTAGATATTTTCATGTTTATACAGATTGCGGTGGAGATATGTCAATGTTTATACAGATAGCAATTGATATATTTCCATGTTAATACACATAGCAGTGTAGATATTTCCATGTTTATACAGATCACGGTGTAGATATTTCCATGTTTATACAGATCATGTTGTAGATATTTCCATGTTTATACAGATCACAGTGTTGATATTACCATGTTTATAAGGATAGAGGTGCAAATATTTCCAAATTTATGCAGATAGCGGTTTAGTTATTAGCAGGTTTATACAGATAGTGGTGTGGATATTTCCATGTATAAACAGATGTCTGTGTATATATTACCATGTTTATACAGATGGAGGTGTAGATATTTCCTAGTTTATACAAATAGCCGTGTAGTTATTTCCATGTTTATACAGATCACGGTGTAGATATTTCCTTGTTTATACAAATAGCGGTGTAGTTATTTCCATGTTTATACAGATAGCGGTGTAGATATTTCCTTGTTTCTACAAATAGCGGTGTAGATATTTCCATGTTTATACAGATCACGGTGTAGATATTTCCTTGTTTATACAAATAGCGGTGTAGTTATTTCCATGTTTATACAAATAGCGGTGTAGATATTTCCATGTATATACAGATGGCTGTGTAGATATTTCCATGTTTATACAGATGGCTGTGTAGATATTTCCATGTTTATACAGATGACTTTGTAGGTATTTATATTTTTATACAGATGGCGGTGAACATATTTCCATGTTTATAGAGATAGCTGTGTAGATATTTCCATGTTTATACAAATAGCACTGTAGATATATCCATGTTTATACAGATCGCGGTGTAGATATTTCCATGTTTATATAGAACGCGGTGTAGATATTTCCATGTTTATACAGATAGCAGTGTAGATATTTCCATGTTTTTACAGATATTGGTGTAGATATTTCCATGTTTACACAGATTGCGGTGTAGATATTTCCATCTTTCTACAGATGGCATTGTAGATATTTCCATGTTTATACAGATGGCGGTGTAGATATTTCCATGTTTATATAGATGGTGGTGTAGATATTACCATGTGTATACAGATAGCGGTGTAGATATTTCCATATTTATACAGATCGTGGTGAAGCTATTTCCATGTTTATACAGATCGCGGTGTAGATATTTCCATGTTTATACAGATAACGGTGTCGATATTTCCATGTTTACACAGATCGTGGTGAAGATATTCCCATGTTTATACAGATAGCGGTGAGGATATTTCCATGTTTTTACAGATATTGGTGTAGATATTTCCATGTTTACACAGATGGCGGTGTAGATATTTCCATCTTTCTACTGATGGCATTGTAGATATTTCCATGTTTATACAGATGGCGGTATAGATATTTCCATGTTTACATAGATGGTGGTGAAGATATTACAATGTTTATACAGATAGCGGTGTAGATATTTCCATGTTTATACAGATCGTGGTGAAGATATTTCCATGTTTATACAGACCGCGGTGTAGATATTTCCATGTTTATACAGATAGCGGTTTAGATATTTCCATGTTATTACAGATCGTGGTGAAGCTATTTCCATGTTTATACAGATCGCGGTGTAGATATTTCCATGTTTATACAGATAGCGGTGTAGATATATCCATGTTTATACAGAACGCAGTGTAGATATTTCCATGTTTATACAGATCGCGGTGTAATTTCCATGTTTATACAGATAGCGGTGTAGATATTTCCATGTTTTTACAGATATTGGTGTAGATATTTCCATGTTTACACAGATTGCGGTGTAGATATTTCCATCTTTCTACAGATGGCATTGTAGATATTTCCATCTTTATACAGATGGCGGTGTAGATATTTCCATGTTTATATAGATGGTGATGTAGATATTACCATGTTTATACAGATAGCGGTGTAGATATTTCCATATTTATACAGATCGTGGTGAAGATATTTCCATGTTTATACAGATCGCGGTGTAGATATTTCCATGTTTATACAGATAGCGGTGTAGATATTTCCATGTTTTTACAGATATTGGTGTAGATATTTCCATGTTTACACAGATTGCGGTGTAGATATTTCCATCTTTCTACAGACGGCATTGTAGATATTTCCATGTTTATTGAGATGGCGGTGTAGGTATTTCCATGTTTATATAGATGGTGGTGTAGATATTACAATGTTTATACAGATAGTGGTGTAGATATTTCCATGTTTATACAGATCGTGGTGTGGATATTTCCATGTTTATACAGATCGCGGTTTAGATATTTCCATGTTTATACAGATCGCTGTGTAGATATTTCCATGTTTATACAGATAGCGGTGTAGATATTTCCATGTTTATACAGACCGTGGTGAAGATATTTCCATGTTTATACAGATCGCGGTGTAGATATTTCCATGTTTATACAGATCGCGGTGTAGATATTTCCATGTTTATACAGATAGCGGTGTAGATATTTCCATGTTTTTACAGATATTGGTGTAGATATTGCCATGTTTACACAGATTGCGGTGTAGATATTTCCATCTTTCTACAGATGGCATTGTAGATATTTCCATGATTATACAGATGGCGGTGTAGATATTTCCATGTTTATATAGATGATGGTGTAGATATTAACATGTTTATACAGATAGCGATGTAGATATTTCCATGTTTATACAGATCGTGGTGAAGCTATTTCCATGTTTATACAGATCGCGGTGTAGATATTTCCATGTTTATACAGATAACGGTGTAGATATTTCCATGTTTATACAGATCGTGGTGAAGATATTTCCATGTTTATACAGATAGCGGTGTAGATATTTCCATGTTTTTACAGATATTGGTGTAGATATTTCCATGTTTACACAGATTGCGGTGTAGATATTTCCATCTTTCTACTGATGGCATTGTAGATATTTCCATGTTTATACAGATGGCGGTGTAGATATTTCCATGTTTACATAGATGGTGGTGAAGATATTACAATGTTTATACAGATAGCGGTGTAGATATTTCCATGTTTATACAGATCGTGGTGAAGATATTTCCATGTTTATACAGACCGCGGTGTAGATATTTCCATGTTTATACAGATAGCGGTGTAGATATTTCCATGTTATTACAGATCGTGGTGAAGCTATTTCCATGATTATACAGATCGCGGTGTAGATATTTCCATGTTTATACAGATAGCGGTGTAGATATATCCATGTTTATACAGATCGCAGTGTAGATATTTCCATGTTTATACAGATCGCGGTGTAATTTCCATGTTTATACAGATAGCGGTGTAGATATTTCCATGTTTTTACAGATATTGGTGTAGATATTTCCATGTTTACACAGATTGCGGTGTAGATATTTCCATCTTTCTACAGATGGCATTGTAGATATTTCCATCTTTATACAGATGGCGGTGTAGATATTTCCATGTTTATATAGATGGTGATGTAGATATTACCATGTTTATACAGATAGCGGTGTAGATATTTCCATATTTATACAGATCGTGGTGAAGATATTTCCATGATTATACAGATCGCGGTGTAGATATTTCCATGTTTATACTGATAGCGGTGTAGATATTTCCATGTTTATACAAATCGTGGTGAAGATATTTCCATGTTTATACAGATAGCGGTGTAGATATTTCCATGTTTTTACAGATATTGGTGTAGATATTTCCATGTTTACACAGATTGCGGTGTAGATATTTCCATCTTTCTACAGACGGCATTGTAGATATTTCCATGTTTATTCAGATGGCGGTGTAGGTATTTCCATGTTTATATAGATGGTGGTGTAGATATTACAATGTTTATACAGATAGTGGTGTAGATATTTCCATGTTTATACAGATCGTGGTGTGGATATTTCCATGTTTATACAGATCACGGTGTAGATATTTCCATGTTTATACAGATCGCGGTGTAGATATTTCCATGTTTATACAGATCGTGGTGTGGATATTTCCATGTTTATACAGATCGCGGTGCAGATATTTCCATGTTTATACAGATCGCGGTGTAGATATTTCCATGTTTATACAGATAGCGGTGTAGATACTTCCATGTTTATACAGATAGCGGTGTAGATATATCCATGTTTATACAGATCGCGGTGTAGATATTTCCATGTTTATGCAGATCGCGGTGTAGATATTTCGATGTTTATACAGATAGCGGTGTAGATATTTCCATGTTTTTACAGATATTGGTGTAGATATTTCCATGTTTACACAGATTGCGGTGTAGATATTTCCATGTTTATACAGATAGCGGTGTAGATATTTCCATGTTTATACAGATCGTGGTGAAGATATTTCCATGTTTATACAGATCGCGGTGTAGATATTTCCATGTTTATACAGATCGCGGTGTAGATATTTCCATGTTTATACAGATAGCGGTGTATATATTTCCATGTTTTTACAGATATTGGTGTAGATATTTCCATGTTTACACAGATTGCGGTGTAGATATTTCCATCTTTCTACAGATGGCATTGTAGATATTTCCATGATTATAGAGATGGCGGTGTAGATATTTCCATGTTTATACAGATACCGGTGTAGATATTTCCATGTTTATACAGATCGTGGTGAAGATATTTCCATGTTTATACAGATCGCGGTGTAGATATTTCCATGTTTATACAGATCACGGTGTAGGTATTTCCTTGTTTATACAAATAGCGGTGTAGTTATTTCCATGTTTATACAGATAGCGGTGTAAATATTTCCATGTATATACAGATGGCTGTGTAGATATTTCCATGTTTATACAGATGGCTGTGTAGATATTTCCATGTTTATACAGATGACTTTGTAGGTATTTCCATTTTTATACAGATGGCGTTGTAGATATTTCCATGTTTATAGAGATAGCTGTGCAGATACTTCCATGTTTATACAGATAGCGGTGTAGATATATCCATGTTTATACAGATCGCGGTGTAGATATTTCCATGTTTATGCAGATCGCGGTGTAGATATTTCGATGTTTATACAGATAGCGGTGTAGATATTTCCATGTTTTTACAGATATTGGTGTAGATATTTCCATGTTTACACAGATTGCGGTGTAGATATTTCCATCTTTCTACAGATGGCATTGTAGATATTTCCATGATTATACAGATGGCGGTGTAGATATTTCCATGTTTATATAGATGGTGGTGTAGATATTAACATGTTTATACAGATAGCGATGTAGATATTTCCATGTTTATACAGATCGTGGTGAAGCTATTTCCACGTTTATACAGATCGCGGTTTAGATATTTCCATGTTTATACAGATAACGGTGTAGATATTTCCATGTTTATACAGATCGTGGTGAAGATATTTCCATGTTTATACAGATAGCGGTATAGATATTTCCATGTTTTTACAGATATTGGTGTAGATATTTCCATGTTTACACAGATTGCGGTGTAGATATTTCCATCTTTCTACTGATGGCATTGTAGATATTTCCATGTTTATACAGATGGCGGTGTAGATATTTCCATGTTTACATAGATGGTGGTGAAGATATTACAATGTTTATACAGATAGCGGTGTAGATATTTCCATGTTTATACAGATCGTGGTGAAGACATTTCCATGTTTATACAGACCGCGGTGTAGATATTTCCATGTTTATACAGATAGCGGTGTAGATATTTCCATGTTTATACAGATCGTGGTGAAGCTATTTCCATGTTTATTCAGATCGCGGTGTAGATATTTCCATGTTTATACAGATAGCGGTGTAGATATATCCATGTTTATACAGATCGCAGTGTAGATATTTCCATGTTTATACAGATAGCGGTGTAGATATTTCCATGTTTTTACAGATATTGGTGTAGATATTTCCATGTTTACACAGATTGCGGTGTAGATATTTCCATCTTTCTACAGATGGCATTGTAGATATTTCCATCTTTATACAGATGGCGGTGTAGATATTTCCATGTTTATATAGATGGTGATGTAGATATTACCATGTTTATACAGATAGCGGTGTAGATATTTCCATATTTATACATATCGTGGTGAAGATATTTCCATGATTATACAGATCGCGGTGTAGATATTTCCATGTTTATACAGATAGCGGTGTAGATATTTCCATGTTTATACAAATCGTGGTGAAGATATTTCCATGTTTATACAGATAGCGGTGTAGATATTTCCATGTTTTTACAGATATTGGTGTAGATATTTCCATGTTTACACAGATTGCGGTGTACATGTTTCCATCTTTCTACAGACGGCATTGTAGATATTTCCATGTTTATTCAGATGGCGGTGTAGGTATTTCCATGTTTATATAGATGGTGGTGTAGATATTACAATGTTTATACAGATAGTGGTGTAGATATTTCCATGTTTATACAGATCGTGGTGTGGATATTTCCATGTTTATACAGATCACGGTGTAGATATTTCCATGTTTATACAGATCGCGGTGTAGATATTTCCATGTTTATACAGATCGTGGTGTGGATATTTCCATGTTTATACAGATCGCGGTGCAGATATTTCCATGTTTATACAGATCGCGGTGTAGATATTTCCATGTTTATACAGATAGCGGTGTAGATACTTCCATGTTTATACAGATAGCCTTGTAGATATATCCATGTTTATACAGATCGCGGTGTAGATATTTCCATGTTTATGGAGATCGCGGTGTAGATATTTCGATGTTTATACAGATAGCGGTGTAGATATTTCCATGTTTTTACAGATATTGGTGTAGATATTTCCATGTTTACACAGATTGCGGTGTAGATATTTCCATCTTTCTACAGATGGCATTGTAGATATTTCCATGATTATACAGATGGCGGTGTAGATATTTCCATGTTTATATAGATGGTGGTGTAGATATTAACATGTTTATACAGATAGCGATGTAGATATTTCCATGTTTATACAGATCGTGGTGAAGCTATTTCCATGTTTATACAGAACGCGGTGTAGATATTTCCATGTTTATACAGATAACGGTGTAGATATTTCCATGTTTATACAGATCGTGGTGAAGATATTTCCATGTTTATACAGATAGCGGTGTAGATATTTCCATGTTTTTACAGATATTGGTGTAGATATTTCCATGTTTACACAGATTGCGGTGTAGATATTTCCATCTTTCTACTGATGGCATTGTAGATATTTCCATGTTTATACAGATGGCGGTGTAGATATTTCCATGTTTACATAGATGGTGGTGAAGATATTACAATGTTTATACAGATAGTGGTGTAGATATTTCCATGTTTATACAGATCGTGGTGAAGATATTTCCATGTTTATACAGACCGCGGTGTAGATATTTCCATGTTTATACAGATAGCGGTGTAGATATTTCCATGTTTATACAGATCGTTGTGAAGCTATTTCCATGTTTATACAGATCGCGGTGTAGATATTTCCATGTTTATACAGATAGCGGTGTAGATATATCCATGTTTATACAGATCGCAGTGTAGATATTTCCATGTTTATACAGATCGCGGTGTAGATATTTCCATGTTTATGCAGATCGCGGTGTAGATATTTCGATGTTTATACAGATAGCGGTGTAGATATTTCCATGTTTTTACAGATATTGGTGTAGATATTTCCATGTTTACACAGATTGCGGTGTAGATATTTCCATCTTTCTACAGTTGGCATTGTAGATATTTCCATCTTTATACAGATGGCGGTGTAGATATTTCCATGTTTATATAGATGGTGATGTAGATATTACCATGTTTATACAGATAGCGGTGTAGATATTTCCATATTTATACAGATCGTGGTGAAGATATTTCCATGTTTCTACAGATCGCAGTGTAGATATTTCCATGTTTATACAGATAGCGGTGTAGATATTTCCATGTTTATACAAATCGTGGTGAAGATATTTCCATGTTTATACAGATAGCGGTGTAGATATTTCCATGTTTTTACAGATATTGGTGTAGATATTTCCATGTTTACACAGATTGCGGTGTAGATATTTCCATCTTTCTACAGACGGCATTGTAGGTATTTCCATGGTTATTCAGATGGCGGTGTAGGTATTTCCATGTTTATATAGGTGGTGGTGTAGATATTACAATGTTTATACAGATAGTGGTGTAGATATTTCCATGTTTATACAGATCGTGGTGTGGATATTTCCATGTTTATACAGATCGCGGTGTAGATATTTCCATGTTTATACAGATCGCGGTGTAGATATTTCCATGTTTATACAGATAGCGGTGTAGATATTTCCATGTTTATACAGATCGTGGTGAAGATATTTCCATGTTTATATAGATCGCGGTGTAGATATTTCCATGTTTATACAGATCGCGGTGTAGATATTTCCATGTTTATACAGATAGCGGTGTATATATTTCCATGTTTTTACAGATATTGGTGTAGATATTTCCATGTTTACACAGATTGCGGTGTAGATATTTCCATCTTTCTACAGATGGCATTGTAGATATTTCCATGATTATAGAGATGGCGGTGTAGATATTTCCATGTTTATACAGATAGCGGTGTAGATATTTCCATGTTTATACAGATCGCGGTGTAGATATTTCCATGTTTATGCAGATCGCGGTGTAGATATTTCGATGTTTATACAGATAGCGGTGTAGATATTTCCATGTTTTTACAGATATTGGTGTAGATATTTCCATGTTTACACAGATTGCGGTGTAGATATTTCCATCTTTCTACAGATGGCATTGTAGATATTTCCATGATTATACAGATGGCGGTGTAGATATTTCCATGTTTATATACATGGTGGTGTAGATATTAACATGTTTATACAGATAGTGATGTAGATATTTCCATGTTTATACAGACAGCGGTGTAGATATTTCCATTTTTATACAGATGGCCGTGTAGATATTTCCATGTTTATAGAGATGTCGGTGCAGATATTTCCATGTTCATTGAGATAGCTGTGTAGATATATCCATGTTCATAGAGATAGCAGTGAGTATATTTCCATGTTTATACAGATAGCAGTGTAGACATTTCCATTTTTATAGAGATAGCGGTTTAGATGTTTCATATTTATACAGATAGAGGTGTAGATATTTCCATGTTTATACAGATTGCGGTGTAGATATTTCCATGTTTATAGAGATGTCGGTGTAGATATTTCCATGTTCATTGAGATAGCTGTGTAGATATATCCATGTTCATAGAGATAGCAGTGAGTATATTTCCATGTTTATACAGATAGCAGTGTAGACATTTCCATTTTTATAGAGATAGCGGTTTAGATATTTCCATGTTTATACAGATGGCTGTTTAGATATTTCCATGTTTATACAGATGACTTTGTAGGTATTTCCATTTTAATACAGATGGCGTTGTAGATATTTCCATGTTTATAGAGATCGCTGTGCAGATATTTCCATGTTTATACAGATAGCGGTGTAGATATATCCATGTTTATACAGATCGCGGTGTAGATATTTCCATGTTTATGCAGATCGCGGTGTAGATATTTCGATGTTTATACAGATAGCGGTGTAGATATTTCCATGTTTTTACTGATATTGGTGTAGATATTTCCATGTTTACACAGATTGCGGTGTAGATATTTCCATCTTTCTACAGATGGCATTGTAGATATTTCCATGATTATACAGATGGCGGTGTAGATATTTCCATGTTTATATACATGGTGGTGTAGATATTAACATGTTTATACAGATAGTGATGTAGATATTTCCATGTTTATACAGACAGCGGTGTAGATATTTCCATTTTTATACAGATGGCAGTGTAGATATTTCCATGTTTATAGAGATGTCGGTGTAGATATTTCCATGCTCATTGAGATAGCTGGGTAGATATATCCATGTTCATAGAGATAGCAGTGAGTATATTTCCATGTTTATACAGATAGCAGTGTAGACATTTCCATTTTTATAGAGATAGCGGTTTAGATATTTCATATTTATACAGATAGAGGTGTAGATATTTCCATGTTTATACAGATTGCGGTGTAGATATTTCCATGTTTATACAGATCGTGGTGAAGATATTTCCATGTTTATACAGATCGCGGTGTAGATATTTCTATGTTTATAGAGATCGCAGTGTAGATATTTCCAGGTTTATACAGATAGCGGTGTATATATTTCCATGTTTATACAGATAGCGGTGTAGATATTTCCATGTTTATACAGATGGCAGTGTAGATATTTCCATGTTTATAGAGATGGCGGTGTAGATATTTCCACGTTCAGTGAGATAGCGGTGTAGATATATCCATGTTCATAGAGATAGCAGTGAGGATATTTCCATGTTTATACAGATAGCAGTGTAGATATTTCCATTTTTATAGAGATAGCGGTTTTGATATTCCATATTTATACAGATAGAGGTGTAGTTATTTCCGTGTTTACATAGATAGCGGTGTAGATATTTCCATATTTCTACAGATGATTGTGTAGATATTTCCATGTTTGTACAGATGGCAGTGTAGATATTTCCATGTTTATAGAGATAGCGGTGTAGATATTTTCATGTTTATTCAGATTTCGGAGGAGATATGTCAATGTTTATACAGATAGCAATGGATATATTTCCACGTTAATACACATAGCAGTGTAGATATTTCCATGTTTATACAGATCACGGTGTAGACATTTCCATGTTTATACAGATCATGTTGTAGATATTTCCATGTTTATACAGATCGCGGTGTTGATATTACCATGTTTATAAGGATAGAGTTGCAAATATTTCCACATTTATGCAGATAGCGGTTTAGTTATTAGCATGTTTATACAGATAGCGGTGTAGATATTTCCATGTTTATACAGATCGCGGTGTAGATATTTCCATGTTTATACAGATAGCGGTGTAGATATTTCCATGTTTTTACTGATATTGGTGTAGATATTTCCATGTTTACACAGATTGCGGTGTAGATATTTCCATCTTTCTACAGATGGCATTGTAGATATTTCCATGATTATACAGATGGCGGTGTAGATATTTCCATGTTTATATAGATGGTGGTATAGATATTACCATGTTTATACAGATAGCGGTGTAGATATTTCCATGTTTATACAGATAGCGGTGTAGATATTTCCATTTTTATACAGATGGCAGTGTAGATATTTCCATGTTTATAGAGATGTCGGTGTAGATATTTCCATGTTCATTGAGATAGCTGTGTAGATATATCCATGTTCATAGAGATAGCAGTGAGGATATTTCCATGTTTATACAGATAGCAGTGTAGATATTTCCATTTTTATAGAGATAGCGGTTTTGATATTTCATATTTATACAGATAGAGGTGTAGATATTTCCATGTTTATACAGATTGCGGTGTAGACATTTCCATGTTTATACAGATCGTGGTGGAGATATTTCCATGTTTATACAAATAGCGGTGTAGTTATTTCCATGTTTATACAGATAGCGGTGTAAATATTTCCATGTATATACAGATGGCTGTGTAGATATTTCCATGTTTATACAGATGGCTGTGTAGATATTTCCATGTTTATACAGATGACTTTGTAGGTATTTCCATTTTTATACAGATGGCGTTGTAGATATTTCCATGTTTATAGAGATAGCTGTGCAGATATTTCCATGTTTATACAGATAGCGGTGTAGATATATCCATGTTTATACAGATCGCGGTGTAGATATTTCCATGTTTATGCAGATCGCGGTGTAGATATTTCGATGTTTATACAGATAGCGGTGTAGATATTTCCATGTTTTTACAGATATTGGTGTAGATATTTCCATGTTTACACAGATTGCGGTGTAGATATTTCCATCTTTCTACAGATGGCATTGTAGATATTTCCATGATTATACAGATGGCGGTGTAGATATTTCCATGTTTATATACATGGTGGTGTAGATATTAACATGTTTATACAGATAGCGATGTAGATATTTCCATGTTTATACAGACAGCGGTGTAGATATTTCCATTTTTATACAGATGGCAGTGTAGATATTTCCATGTTTATAGAGATGTCGGTGTAGATATTTCCATGTTCATTGAGATAGCTGTGGAGATATATCCATGTTCATAGAGATAGCAGTGAGTATATTTCCATGTTTATACAGATAGCAGTGTAGACATTTCCATTTTTATAGAGATAGCGGTTTAGATATTTCATATTTATACAGATAGAGGTGTAGATATTTCCATGTTTATACAGATTGCGGTGTAGATATTTCCATGTTTATACAGATCGTGGTGAAGATATTTCCATGTTTATACAGATCGCGGTGTAGATATTTCTATGTTTATAGAGATCGCAGTGTAGATATTTCCAGGTTTATACAGATAGCGGTGTATATATTTCCATGTTTATACAGATAGCGGTGTAGATATTTCCATGTTTATACAGATGGCAGTGTAGATATTTCCATGTTTATAGAGATGGCAGTGTAGATATTTCCACGTTCAGTGAGATAGCGGTGTAGATATATCCATGTTCATAGAGATAGCAGTGAGGATATTTCCATGTTTATACAGATAGCAGTGTAGATATTTCCATTTTTATAGAGATAGCGGTTTTGATATTCCATATTTATACAGATAGAGGTGTAGTTATTTCCGTGTTTACATAGATAGCGGTGTAGATATTTCCATATTTCTACAGATGACTGTGTAGATATTTCCATGTTTGTACAGATGGCAGTGTAGATATTTCCATGTTTATAGAGATAGCGGTGTAGATATTTTCATGTTTATTCAGATTTCGGAGGAGATATGTCAATGTTTATACAGATAGCAATGGATATATTTCCACGTTAATACACATAGCAGTGTAGATATTTCCATGTTTATACAGATCACGGTGTAGATATTTCCATGTTTATACAGATCATGTTGTAGATATTTCCATGTTTATACAGATCGCGGTGTTGATATTACCATGTTTATAAGGATAGAGTTGCAAATATTTCCACATTTATGCAGATAGCGGTTTAGTTATTAGCATGTTTATACAGATAGCGGTGTAGGTATTTCCATGTTTATACAGATCGCGGTGTAGATATTTCCATGTTTATAAAGATAGCGGTGTAGATATTTCCATGTTTTTAGTGATATTGGTGTAGATATTTCCATGTTTACACAGATTGCGGTGTAGATATTTCCATCTTTCTACAGATGGCATTGTAGATATTTCCATGATTATACAGATGGCGGTGTAGATATTTCCATGTTTATATAGATGGTGGTATAGATATTACCATGTTTATACAGATAGCGGTGTAGATATTTCCATGTTTATACAGATAGCGTTGTAGATACTTCCATTTTTATACAGATGGCAGTGTAGATATTTCCATGTTTATAGAGATGTCGGTGTAGATATTTCCATGTTCATTGAGATAGCTGTGTAGATATATCCACGTTCATAGAGATAGCAGTGAGGATATTTCCATGTTTATACAGATAGCAGTGTAGATATTTCCATTTTTATAGAGATAGCGATTTTGATATTTCATATTTATACAGATAGAGGTGTAGATATTTCCATGTTTATACAGATTGCGGTGTAGATATTTCCATGTTTATACAGATCGTGGTGGAGATATTTCCATGTTTATACAAATAGCGGTGTAGTTATTTCCATGTTTATACAGATAGCGGTGTAATTATTTCCATGTATATACAGATGGCTGTGTAGATATTTCCATGTTTATACAGATGGCTGTGTAGATATTTCCATGTTTATACAGATGACTTTGTAGGTATTTCCATTTTTATACAGATGGCGTTGTAGATATTTCCATGTTTATAGAGATAGCTGTGCAGATATTTCCATGTTTATACAGATAGCGGTGTAGATATATCCATGTTTATACAGATCGTGGTGAAGATATTTCCATATTTATAGAGATCGCGGTGTAGATATTTCTATGTTTATACAGATCGCAGTGTAGATATTTCCATGTTTATACAGATAGCGGTGTATATATTTCCATGTTTATACAGATAGCGGTGTTGATATTTCCATGTTTATACAGATGGCAGTGTAGATATTTCCATGTTTATAGAGATGGCGGTGTAGATATTTCCACGTTCATTGAGATAGCGGTGTAGATATATCCATGTTCATAGAGATAGCAGTGAGGATATTTCCATGTTTATACAGATAGCAGTGTAGATATTTCCATTTTTATAGAGATAGCGGTTTTGATATTCCATATTTATACAGATAGAGGTGTAGTTATTTCCATGTTTATATAGATAGCGGTGTAGATATTTCCATATTTCTACAGATGACTGTGTAGATATTTCCATGTTTGTACAGATGGCAGTGTAGATATTTCCATGTTTATAGAGATAGCGGTGTAGATATTTTCATGTTTATTCAGATTTCGGAGGAGATATGTCAAGGTTTATACAGATAGCAATGGATATATTTCCACGTTAATACACATAGCAGTGTAGATATTTCCATGTTTATACAGATCACGGTGTAGATATTTCCATGTTTATACAGATCATGTTGTAGATATTTCCATGTTTATACAGATCGCGGTGTTGATATTACCATGTTTATAAGGATAGAGTTGCAAATATTTCCACATTTATGCAGATAGCGGTTTAGTTATTAGCATGTTTATACAGATAGCGGTGTAGATATTTCCATGTTTATACAGATCGCGGTGTAGATATTTCCATGTTTATACAGATAGCGGTGTAGATATTTCCATGTTTTTACTGATATTGGTGTAGATATTTCCATGTTTACACAGATTGCGGTGTAGATATTTCCATCTTTCTACAGATGGCATTGTAGATATTTCCATGATTATACAGATGGCGGTGTAGATATTTCCATGTTTATATAGATGGTGGTATAGATATTACCATGTTTATACAGATAGCGGTGTAGATATTTCCATGTTTATACAGATAGCGGTGTAGATATTTCCATTTTTATACAGATGGCAGTGTAGATATTTCCATGTTTATAGAGATGTCGGTGTAGATATTTCCATGTTCATTGAGATAGCTGTGTAGATATATCCATGTTCATAGAGATAGCAGTGAGGATATTTCCATGTTTATACAGATAGCAGTGTAGATATTTCCATTTTTATAGAGATAGCGGTTTTGATATTTCATATTTATACAGATAGAGGTGTAGATATTTCCATGTTTATACAGATTGCGGTGTAGATATTTCCATGTTTATACAGATCGTGGTGGAGATATTTCCATGTTTATACAAATAGCGGTGTAGTTATTTCCATGTTTATACAGATAGCGGTGTAAATATTTCCATGTATATACAGATGGCTGTGTAGATATTTCCATGTTTATACAGATGGCTGTGTAGATATTTCCATGTTTATACAGATGACTTTGTAGGTATTTCCGTTTTTATACAGATGGCGTTGTAGATATTTCCATGTTTATAGAGATAGCTGTGCAGATATTTCCATGTTTATACAGATAGCGGTGTAGATATATCCATGTTTATACAGATCGCGGTGTAGATATTTCCATGTTTATGGAGATCGCGGTGTAGATATTTCGATGTTTATACAGATAGCGGTGTAGATATTTCCATGTTTTTACAGATATTGGTGTAGATATTTCCATGTTTACACAGATTGCGGTGTAGATATTTCCATCTTTCTACAGATGGCATTGTAGATATTTCCATGATTATACAGATGGCGGTGTAGATATTTCCATGTTTATATACATGGTGGTGTAGATATTAACATGTTTATACAGATAGCGATGTAGATATTTCCATGTTTATACAGACAGCGGTGTAGATATTTCCATTTTTATACAGATGGCAGTGTAGATATTTCCATGTTTATAGAGATGTCGGTGTAGATATTTCCATGTTCATTGAGATAGCTGTGTAGATATATCCATGTTCATAGAGATAGCAGTGAGTATATTTCCATGTTTATACAGATAGCAGTGTAGACATTTCCATTTTTATAGAGATAGCGGTTTAGATATTTCATATTTATACAGATAGAGGTGTAGATATTACAATGTTTATACAGATAGCGGTGTAGATATTTCCATGTTTATACAGATCGTGGTGAAGATATTTCCATGTTTATACAGACCGCGGTGTAGATATTTCCATGTTTATACAGATAGCGGTGTAGATATTTCCATGTTTATACAGATCGTGGTGAAGATATTTCCATGTTTATACAGATCGCGGTGTATATATTTCCATGTTTATACAGATAGCGGTGTAGATATATCCATGTTTATACAGATCGCAGTGTAGATATTTACATGTTTATACAGATCGCGGTGTAATTTCCATGTTTATACAGATAGCGGTGTAGATATTTCCATGTTTTTACAGATATTGGTGTAGATATTTCCATGTTTACACAGATTGCGGTGTAGATATTTCCATCTTTCTACAGATGGCATTGTAGATATTTCCATCTTTATACAGATGGCGGTGTAGATATTTCCATGTTTATAGAGATGGTGATGTAGATATTACCATGTTTATACAGATAGCGGTGTAGATATTTCCATATTTATACAGATCGTGGTGAAGATATTTCCATGTTTATACAGATCGCGGTGTAGATATTTCCATGTTTATACAGATAGCGGTGTAGATATTTCCATGTTTATACAGATCGTGGTGAAGATATTTCCATGTTTATACAGATAGCGGTGTAGATATTTCCATGTTTTTACAGATATTGGTATAGATATTTCCATGTTTACACAGATTGCGGTGTAGATATTTCCATCTTTCTACAGACGGCATTGTAGATATTTCCATGTTTATTCAGATGGCGGTGTAGGTATTTCCATGTTTATATAGATGGTGGTGTAGATATTACAATGTTTATACAGATAGCGGTGTAGATATTTCCATGTTTATACAGATCGTGGTGTGGATATTTCCATGTTTATACAGATCGCGGTGTAGATATTTCCGTGTTTATACAGATCGCGGTGTAGATATTTCCATGATTATACAGATAGCGGTGTAGATATTTCCATGTTTATACAGATCGTGGTGAAGATATTTCCATGTTTATACAGATCGCGGTGTAGATATTTCCATGTTTATACAGATCGCGGTGTAGATATTTCCATGTTTATACAGATAGCGGTGTACATATTTCCATGTTTTTACAGATATTGGTGTAGATATTTCCATGTTTACACAGATTGCGGTGTAGATATTTCCATCTTTCTACAGATGGCATTGTAGATATTTCCATGATTATAGAGATGGCGGTGTAGATATTTCCATGTTTATATAGATGGTGGTGTAGATATTACCATGTTTATACAGATAGCGGTGTAGATATTTCCATGTTTATACAGATAGCGGTGTAGATATTTCCATTTTTATACAGATGGCAGTGTAGATATTTCCATGTCTATAGAGATGTTGGTGTAGATATTTCCATGTTCATTGAGATAGCTGTGTAGATATATCCATGTTCATACAGATAGCAGTGAGGATATTTCCATGTTTATAAAGATAGCAGTGTAGATATATCCATTTTTATAGAGATAGCAGTTTTGATATTTCATATTTATACAGATAGAGGTGTAGATATTTCCATGTTTATACAGATTGCGGTGTAGATATTTCCATGTTTATACAGATCGTGGTGAAGATATTTCCATATTTATAGAGATCGCGGTGTAGATATTTCTATGTTTATACAGATCGCAGTGTAGATATTTCCATGTTTATACAGATAGCGGTGTATATATTTCCATGTTTATACAGATAGCGGTGTTGATATTTCCATGTTTATACAGATGGCAGTGTAGATATTTCCATGTTTATAGAGATGGCGGTGTAGATATTTCCACGTTCATTGAGATAGCGGTGTAGATATATCCATGTTCATAGAGATAGCAGTGAGGATATTTCCATGTTTATACAGATAGCAGTGTAGATATTTCCATTTTTACAGAGATAGCGGTTTTGATATTCCATATTTATACAGATAGAGGTGTAGTTATTTCCATGTTTATATAGATAGCGGTGTAGATATTTCCATATTTCTACAGATGACTGTGTAGATATTTCCATGTTTGTACAGATGGCAGTGTAGATATTTCCATGTTTATAGAGATAGCGGTGTAGATATTTTCATGTTTATTCAGATTTCGGAGGAGATATGTCAAGGTTTATACAGATAGCAATGGATATATTTCCACGTTAATACACATAGCAGTGTAGATATTTCCATGTTTATACAGATCACGGTGTAGATATTTCCATGTTTATACAGATCATGTTGTAGATATTTCCATGTTTATACAGATCGCGGTGTTGATATTACCATGTTTATAAGGATAGAGTTGCAAATATTTCCACATTTATGCAGATAGCGGTTTAGTTATTAGCATGTTTATACAGATCGCGGTGTAGATATTTCCATGTTTATACAGATAGCGGTGTAGATATTTCCATGTTTTTACTGATATTGGTGTAGATATTTCCATGTTTACACAGATTGCGGTGTAGATATTTCCATCTTTCTACAGATGGCATTGTAGATATTTCCATGATTATACAGATGGCGGTGTAGATATTTCCATGTTTATATAGATGGTGGTATAGATATTACCATGTTTATACAGATAGGGGTGTAGATATTTCCATGTTTATACAGATAGCGGTGTAGATATTTCCATTTTTATACAGATGGCAGTGTAGACATTTCCATGTTTATAGAGATGTCGGTGTAGATATTTCCATGTTCATTGAGATAGCTGTGTAGATATATCCATGTTCATAGAGATAGCAGTGAGGATATTTCCATGTTTATACAGATAGCAGTGTAGATATTTCCATTTTTATAGAGATAGCGGTTTTGATATTTCATATTTATACAGATAGAGGTGTAGATATTTCCATGTTTATACAGATTGCGGTGTAGATATTTCCATGTTTATACAGATCGTGGTGGAGATATTTCCATGTTTATACAAATAGCGGTGTAGTTATTTCCATGTTTATACAGATAGCGGTGTAAATATTTCCATGTATATACAGATGGCTGTGTAGATATTTCCATGTTTATACAGATGGCTGTGTAGATATTTCCATGTTTATACAGATGACTTTGTAGGTATTTCCGTTTTTATACAGATGGCGTTGTAGATATTTCCATGTTTATAGAGATAGCTGTGCAGATATTTCCATGTTTATACAGATAGCGGTGTAGATATATCCATGTTTATACAGATCGCGGTGTAGATATTTCCATGTTTATGGAGATCGCGGTGTAGATATTTCGATGTTTATACAGATAGCGGTGTAGATATTTCCATGTTTTTACAGATATTGGTGTAGATATTTCCATGTTTACACAGATTGCGGTGTAGATATTTCCATCTTTCTACAGATGGCATTGTAGATATTTCCATGATTATACAGATGGCGGTGTAGATATTTCCATGTTTATATACATGGTGGTGTAGATATTAACATGTTTATACAGATAGCGATGTAGATATTTCCATGTTTATACAGACAGCGGTGTAGATATTTCCATTTTTATACAGATGGCAGTGTAGATATTTCCATGTTTATAGAGATGTCGGTGTAGATATTTCCATGTTCATTGAGATAGCTGTGTAGATATATCCATGTTCATAGAGATAGCAGTGAGTATATTTCCATGTTTATACAGATAGCAGTGTAGACATTTCCATTTTTATAGAGATAGCGGTTTAGATATTTCATATTTATACAGATAGAGGTGTAGATATTTCCATGTTTATACAGATTGCGGTGTAGATATTTCCATGTTTATACAGATCGTGGTGAAGATATTTCCATGTTTATACAGATCGCGGTGTAGATATTTCTATGTTTATAGAGATCGCAGTGTAGATATTTCCAGGTTTATACAGATAGCGGTGTATATATTTCCATGTTTATACAGATAGCGGTGTAGATATTTCCATGTTTATACAGATGGCAGTGTAGATATTTCCATGTTTATAGATATGGCAGTGTAGATATTTCCACGTTCAGTGAGATAGCGGTGTAGATATATCCATGTTCATAGAGATAGCAGTGAGGATATTTCCATGTTTATACAGATAGCAGTGTAGATATTTCCATTTTTATAGAGATAGCGGTTTTGATATTCCATATTTATACAGATAGAGGTGTAGTTATTTCCATGTTTACATAGATAGCGGTGTAGATATTTCCATATTTCTACAGATGACTGTGTAGATATTTCCATGTTTGTACAGATGGCAGTGTAGATATTTCCATGTTTATAGAGATAGCGGTGTAGATATTTTCATGTTTATTCAGATTTCGGAGGAGATATGTCAAGGTTTATACAGATAGCAATGGATATATTTCCACTTTAATACACATAGCAGTGTAGATATTTCCATGTTTATACAGATCACGGTGTAGATATTTCCATGTTTATACAGATCATGTTGTAGATATTTCCATGTTTATACAGATCGCGGTGTTGATATTACCATGTTTATAAGGATAGAGTTGCAAATATTTCCACATTTATGCAGATAGCGGTTTAGTTATTAGCATGTTTATACAGATAGCGGTGTAGATATTTCCATGTTTATACAGATCGCGGTGTAGATATTTCCATGTTTATAAAGATAGCGGTGTAGATATTTCCATGTTTTTAGTGATATTGGTGTAGATATTTCCATGTTTACACAGATTGCGGTGTAGATATTTCCATCTTTCTACAGATGGCATTGTAGATATTTCCATGATTATACAGATGGCGGTGTAGATATTTCCATGTTTATATAGATGGTGGTATAGATATTACCATGTTTATACAGATAGCGGTGTAGATATTTCCATGTTTATACAGATAGCGTTGTAGATATTTCCATTTTTATACAGATGGCAGTGTAGATATTTCCATGTTTATAGAGATGTCGGTGTAGATATTTCCATGTTCATTGAGATAGCTGTGTAGATATATCCATGTTCATAGAGATAGCAGTGAGGATATTTCCATGTTTATACAGATAGCAGTGTAGATATTTCCATTTTTATAGAGATAGCGATTTTGATATTTCATATTTATACAGATAGAGGTGTAGATATTTCCATGTTTATACAGATTGCGGTGTAGATATTTCCATGTTTATACAGATCGTGGTGGAGATATTTCCATGTTTATACAAATAGCGGTGTAGTTATTTCCATGTTTATACAGATAGCGGTGTAATTATTTCCATGTATATACAGATGGCTGTGTAGATATTTCCATGTTTATACAGATGGCTGTGTAGATATTTCCATGTTTATACAGATGACTTTGTAGGTATTTCCATTTTTATACAGATGGCGTTGTAGATATTTCCATGTTTATAGAGATAGCTGTGCAGATATTTCCATGTTTATACAGATAGCGGTGTAGATATATCCATGTTTATACAGATCGCGGTGTAGATATTTCCATGTTTATGCAGATCGCGGTGTAGATATTTCGATGTTTATACAGATAGCGGTGTAGATATTTCCATGTTTTTACAGATATTGGTGTAGATATTTCCATGTTTACACAGATTGCGGTGTAGATATTTCCATCTTTCTACAGATGGCATTGTAGATATTTCCATGATTATACAGATGGCGGTGTAGATATTTCCATGTTTATATACATGGTGGTGTAGATATTAACATGTTTATACAGATAGCGATGTAGATATTTCCATGTTTATACAGACAGCGGTGTAGATATTTCCATTTTTATACAGATGGCAGTGTAGATATTTCCATGTTTATAGAGATGTCGGTGTAGATATTTCCATGTTCATTGAGATAGCTGTGTAGATATATCCATGTTCATAGAGATAGCAGTGAGTATATTTCCATGTTTATACAGATAGCAGTGTAGACATTTCCATTTTTATAGAGATAGCGGTTTAGATATTTCATATTTATACAGATAGAGGTGTAGATATTTCCATGTTTATACAGATTGCGGTGTAGATATTTCCATGTTTATACAGATCGTGGTGAAGATATTTCCATGTTTATACAGATCGCGGTGTAGATATTTCTATGTTTATAGAGATCGCAGTGTAGATATTTCCAGGTTTATACAGATAGCGGTGTATATATTTCCATGTTTATACAGATAGCGGTGTAGATATTTCCATGTTTATACAGATGGCAGTGTAGATATTTCCATGTTTATAGATATGGCAGTGTAGATATTTCCACGTTCAGTGAGATAGCGGTGTAGATATATCCATGTTCATAGAGATAGCAGTGAGGATATTTCCATGTTTATACAGATAGCAGTGTAGATATTTCCATTTTTATAGAGATAGCGGTTTTGATATTCCATATTTATACAGATAGAGGTGTAGTTATTTCCATGTTTACATAGATAGCGGTGTAGATATTTCCATATTTCTACAGATGACTGTGTAGATATTTCCATGTTTGTACAGATGGCAGTGTAGATATTTCCATGTTTATAGAGATAGCGGTGTAGATATTTTCATGTTTATTCAGATTTCGGAGGAGATATGTCAATGTTTATACAGATAGCAATGGATATATTTCCACGTTAATACACATAGCAGTGTAGATATTTCCATGTTTATACAGATCACGGTGTAGATATTTCCATGTTTATACAGATCATGTTGTAGATATTTCCATGTTTATACAGATCGCGGTGTTGATATTACCATGTTTATAAGGATAGAGTTGCAAATATTTCCACATTTATGCAGATAGCGGTTTAGTTATTAGCATGTTTATACAGATAGCGGTGTAGATATTTCCATGTTTATACAGATCGCGGTGTAGATATTTCCATGTTTATAAAGATAGCGGTGTAGATATTTCCATGTTTTTAGTGATATTGGTGTAGATATTTCCATGTTTACACAGATTGCGGTGTAGATATTTCCATCTTTCTACAGATGGCATTGTAGATATTTCCATGATTATACAGATGGCGGTGTAGATATTTCCATGTTTATATAGATGGTGGTATAGATATTACCATGTTTATACAGATAGCGGTGTAGATATTTCCATGTTTATACAGATAGCGTTGTAGATATTTCCATTTTTATACAGATGGCAGTGTAGATATTTCCATGTTTATAGAGATGTCGGTGTAGATATTTCCATGTTCATTGAGATAGCTGTGTAGATATATCCATGTTCATAGAGATAGCAGTGAGGATATTTCCATGTTTATACAGATAGCAGTGTAGATATTTCCATTTTTATAGAGATAGCGATTTTGATATTTCATATTTATACAGATAGAGGTGTAGATATTTCCATGTTTATACAGATTGCGGTGTAGATATTTCCATGTTTATACAGATCGTGGTGGAGATATTTCCATGTTTATACAAATAGCGGTGTAGTTATTTCCATGTTTATACAGATAGCGGTGTAATTATTTCCATGTATATACAGATGGCTGTGTAGATATTTCCATGTTTATACAGATGGCTGTGTAGATATTTCCATGTTTATACAGATGACTTTGTAGGTATTTCCATTTTTATACAGATGGCGTTGTAGATATTTCCATGTTTATAGAGATAGCTGTGCAGATATTTCCATGTTTATACAGATAGCGGTGTAGATATATCCATGTTTATACAGATCGTGGTGAAGATATTTCCATATTTATAGAGATCGCGGTGTAGATATTTCTATGTTTATACAGATCGCAGTGTAGATATTTCCATGTTTATACAGATAGCGGTGTATATATTTCCATGTTTATACAGATAGCGGTGTTGATATTTCCATGTTTATACAGATGGCAGTGTAGATATTTCCATGTTTATAGAGATGGCGGTGTAGATATTTCCACGTTCATTGAGATAGCGGTGTAGATATATCCATGTTCATAGAGATAGCAGTGAGGATATTTCCATGTTTATACAGATAGCAGTGTAGATATTTCCATTTTTATAGAGATAGCGGTTTTGATATTCCATATTTATACAGATAGAGGTGTAGTTATTTCCATGTTTATATAGATAGCGGTGTAGATATTTCCATATTTCTACAGATGACTGTGTAGATATTTCCATGTTTGTACAGATGGCAGTGTAGATATTTCCATGTTTATAGAGATAGCGGTGTAGATATTTTCATGTTTATTCAGATTTCGGAGGAGATATGTCAAGGTTTATACAGATAGCAATGGATATATTTCCACGTTAATACACATAGCAGTGTAGATATTTCCATGTTTATACAGATCACGGTGTAGATATTTCCATGTTTATACAGATCATGTTGTAGATATTTCCATGTTTATACAGATCGCGGTGTTGATATTACCATGTTTATAAGGATAGAGTTGCAAATATTTCCACATTTATGCAGATAGCGGTTTAGTTATTAGCATGTTTATACAGATAGCGGTGTAGATATTTCCATGTTTATACAGATCGCGGTGTAGATATGTCCATGTTTATACAGATAGCGGTGTAGATATTTCCATGTTTTTACTGATATTGGTGTAGATATTTCCATGTTTACACAGATTGCGGTGTAGATATTTCCATCTTTCTACAGATGGCATTGTAGATATTTCCATGATTATACAGATGGCGGTGTAGATATTTCCATGTTTATATAGATGGTGGTATAGATATTACCATGTTTATACAGATAGCGGTGTAGATATTTCCATGTTTATACAGATAGCGGTGTAGATATTTCCATTTTTATACAGATGGCAGTGTAGATATTTCCATGTTTATAGAGATGTCGGTGTAGATATTTCCATGTTCATTGAGATAGCTGTGTAGATATATCCATGTTCATAGAGATAGCAGTGAGGATATTTCCATGTTTATACAGATAGCAGTGTAGATATTTCCATTTTTATAGAGATAGCGGTTTTGATATTTCATATTTATACAGATAGAGGTGTAGATATTTCCATGTTTATACAGATTGCGGTGTAGATATTTCCATGTTTATACAGATCGTGGTGGAGATATTTCCATGTTTATACAAATAGCGGTGTAGTTATTTCCATGTTTATACAGATAGCGGTGTAAATATTTCCATGTATATACAGATGGCTGTGTAGATATTTCCATGTTTATACAAATGGCTGTGTAGATATTTCCATGTTTATACAGATGACTTTGTAGGTATTTCCGTTTTTATACAGATGGCGTTGTAGATATTTCCATGTTTATAGAGATAGCTGTGCAGATATTTCCATGTTTATACAGATAGCGGTGTAGATATATCCATGTTTATACAGATCGCAGTGTAGATATTTCCATGTTTATGGAGATCGCGGTGTAGATATTTCGATGTTTATACAGATAGCGGTGTAGATATTTCCATGTTTTTACAGATATTGGTGTAGATATTTCCATGTTTACACAGATTGCGGTGTAGATATTTCCATCTTTCTACAGATGGCATTGTAGATATTTCCATGATTATACAGATGGCGGTGTAGATATTTCCATGTTTATATACATGGTGGTGTAGATATTAACATGTTTATACAGATAGCGATGTAGATATTTCCATGTTTATACAGACAGCGGTGTAGATATTTCCATTTTTATACAGATGGCAGTGTAGATATTTCCATGTTTATAGAGATGTCGGTGTAGATATTTCCATGTTCATTGAGATAGCTGTGTAGATATATCCATGTTCATAGAGATAGCAGTGAGTATATTTCCATGTTTATACAGATAGCAGTGTAGACATTTCCATTTTTATAGAGATAGCGGTTTAGATATTTCATATTTATACAGATAGAGGTGTAGATATTTCCATGTTTATACAGATTGCGGTGTAGATATTTCCATGTTTATACAGATCGCGGTGTAGATATTTCTATGTTTATAGAGATCGCAGTGTAGATATTTCCAGGTTTATACAGATAGCGGTGTATATATTTCCATGTTTATACAGATAGCGGTGTAGATATTTCCATGTTTATACAGATGGCAGTGTAGATATTTCCATGTTTATAGAGATGGCAGTGTAGATATTTCCACGTTCAGTGAGATAGCGGTGTAGATATATCCATGTTCATAGAGATAGCAGTGAGGATATTTCCATGTTTATACAGATAGCAGTGTAGATATTTCCATTTTTATAGAGATAGCGGTTTTGATATTCCATATTTATACAGATAGAGGTGTAGTTATTTCCATGTTTACATAGATAGCGGTGTAGATATTTCCATATTTCTACAGATGACTGTGTAGATATTTCCATGTTTGTACAGATGGCAGTGTAGATATTTCCATGTTTATAGAGATAGCGGTGTAGATATTTTCATGTTTATTCAGATTTCGGAGGAGATATGTCAATGTTTATACAGATAGCAATGGATATATTTCCACGTTAATACACATAGCAGTGTAGATATTTCCATGTTTATACAGATCACGGTGTAGATATTTCCATGTTTATACAGATCATGTTGTAGATATTTCCATGTTTATACAGATCGCGGTGTTGATATTACCATGTTTATAAGGATAGAGTTGCAAATATTTCCACATTTATGCAGATAGCGGTTTAGTTATTAGCATGTTTATACAGATAGCGGTGTAGATATTTCCATGTTTATACAGATCGCGGTGTAGATATTTCCATGTTTATAAAGATAGCGGTGTAGATATTTCCATGTTTTTAGTGATATTGGTGTAGATATTTCCATGTTTACACAGATTGCGGTGTAGATATTTCCATCTTTCTACAGATGGCATTGTAGATATTTCCATGATTATACAGATGGCGGTGTAGATATTTCCATGTTTATATAGATGGTGGTATAGATATTACCATGTTTATACAGATAGCGGTGTAGATATTTCCATGTTTATACAGATAGCGTTGTAGATATTTCCATTTTTATACAGATGGCAGTGTAGATATTTCCATGTTTATAGAGATGTCGGTGTAGATATTTCCATGTTCATTGAGATAGCTGTGTAGATATATCCATGTTCATAGAGATAGCAGTGAGGATATTTCCATGTTTATACAGATAGCAGTGTAGATATTTCCATTTTTATAGAGATAGCGATTTTGATATTTCATATTTATACAGATAGAGGTGTAGATATTTCCATATTTATACAGATTGCGGTGTAGATATTTCCATGTTTATACAGATCGTGGTGGAGATATTTCCATGTTTATACAAATAGCGGTGTAGTTATTTCCATGTTTATACAGATAGCGGTGTAATTATTTCCATGTATATACAGATGGCTGTGTAGATATTTCCATGTTTATACAGATGGCTGTGTAGATATTTCCATGTTTATACAGATGACTTTGTAGGTATTTCCATTTTTATACAGATGGCGTTGTAGGTATTTCCATGTTTATAGAGATAGCTGTGCAGATATTTCCATGTTTATACAGATAGCGGTGTAGATATATCCATGTTTATACAGATCGCGGTGTAGATATTTCCATGTTTATGCAGATCGCGGTGTAGATATTTCGATGTTTATACAGATAGCGGTGTAGATATTTCCATGTTTTTACAGATATTGGTGTAGATATTTCCATGTTTACACAGATTGCGGTGTAGATATTTCCATCTTTCTACAGATGGCATTGTAGATATTTCCATGATTATACAGATGGCGGTGTAGATATTTCCATGTTTATATACATGGTGGTGTAGATATTAACATGTTTATACAGATAGCGATGTAGATATTTCCATGTTTATACAGACAGCGGTGTAGATATTTCCATTTTTATACAGATGTCAGTGTAGATATTTCCATGTTTATAGAGATGTCGGTGTAGATATTTCCATGTTCATTGAGATAGCTGTGTAGGTATATCCATGTTCATAGAGATAGCAGTGAGTATATTTCCATGTTTATACAGATAGCAGTGTAGACATTTCCATTTTTATAGAGATAGCGGTTTAGATATTTCATATTTATACAGATAGAGGTGTAGATATTTCCATGTTTATACAGATTGCGGTGTAGATATTTCCATGTTTATACAGATCGTGGTGAAGATATTTCCATGTTTATACAGATCGCGGTGTAGATATTTCTATGTTTATAGAGATCGCAGTGTAGATATTTCCAGGTTTATACAGATAGCGGTGTATATATTTCCATGTTTATACAGATAGCGGTGTAGATATTTCCATGTTTATACAGATGGCAGTGTAGATATTTCCATGTTTATAGAGATGGCAGTGTAGATATTTCCACGTTCAGTGAGATAGCGGTGTAGATATATCCATGTTCATAGAGATAGCAGTGAGGATATTTCCATGTTTATACAGATAGCAGTGTAGATATTTCCATTTTTATAGAGATAGCGGTTTTGATATTCCATATTTATACAGATAGAGGTGTAGTTATTTCCATGTTTACATAGATAGCGGTGTAGATATTTCCATATTTCTACAGATGACTGTGTAGATATTTCCATGTTTGTACAGATGGCAGTGTAGATATTTCCATGTTTATAGAGATAGCGGTGTAGATATTTTCATGTTTATTCAGATTTCGGAGGAGATATGTCAAGGTTTATACAGATAGCAATGGATATATTTCCACTTTAATACACATAGCAGTGTAGATATTTCCATGTTTATACAGATAACGGTGTAGATATTTCCATGTTTATACAGATCATGTTGTAGATATTTCCATGTTTATACAGATCGCGGTGTTGATATTACCATGTTTATAAGGATAGAGTTGCAAATATTTCCACATTTATGCAGATAGCGGTTTAGTTATTAGCATGTTTATACAGATAGCGGTGTAGATATTTCCATGTTTATACAGATCGCGGTGTAGATATTTCCATGTTTATAAAGATAGCGGTGTAGATATTTCCATGTTTTTAGTGATATTGGTGTAGATATTTCCATGTTTACACAGATTGCGGTGTAGATATTTCCATCTTTCTACAGATGGCATTGTAGATATTTCCATGATTATACAGATGGCGGTGTAGATATTTCCATGTTTATATAGATGGTGGTATAGATATTACCATGTTTATACAGATAGCGGTGTAGATATTTCCATGTTTATACAGATAGCGTTGTAGATATTTCCATTTTTATACAGATGGCAGTGTAGATATTTCCATGTTTATAGAGATGTCGGTGTAGATATTTCCATGTTCATTGAGATAGCTGTGTAGATATATCCATGTTCATAGAGATAGCAGTGAGGATATTTCCATGTTTATACAGATAGCAGTGTAGATATTTCCATTTTTATAGAGATAGCGATTTTGATATTTCATATTTATACAGATAGAGGTGTAGATATTTCCATGTTTATACAGATTGCGGTGTAGATATTTCCATGTTTATACAGATCGTGGTGGAGATATTTCCATGTTTATACAAATAGCGGTGTAGTTATTTCCATGTTTATACAGATAGCGGTGTAATTATTTCCATGTATATACAGATGGCTGTGTAGATATTTCCATGTTTATACAGATGGCTGTGTAGATATTTCCATGTTTATACAGATGACTTTGTAGGTATTTCCATTTTTATACAGATGGCGTTGTAGATATTTCCATGTTTATAGAGATAGCTGTGCAGATATTTCCATGTTTATACAGATAGCGGTGTAGATATATCCATGTTTATACAGATCGCGGTGTAGATATTTCCATGTTTATGCAGATCGCGGTGTAGATATTTCGATGTTTATACAGATAGCGGTGTAGATATTTCCATGTTTTTACAGATATTGGTGTAGATATTTCCATGTTTACACAGATTGCGGTGTAGATATTTCCATCTTTCTACAGATGGCATTGTAGATATTTCCATGATTATACAGATGGCGGTGTAGATATTTCCATGTTTATATACATGGTGGTGTAGATATTAACATGTTTATACAGATAGCGATGTAGATATTTCCATGTTTATACAGACAGCGGTGTAGATATTTCCATTTTTATACAGATGGCAGTGTAGATATTTCCATGTTTATAGAGATGTCGGTGTAGATATTTCCATGTTCATTGAGATAGCTGTGTAGATATATCCATGTTCATAGAGATAGCAGTGAGTATATTTCCATGTTTATACAGATAGCAGTGTAGACATTTCCATTTTTATAGAGATAGCGGTTTAGATATTTCATATTTATACAGATAGAGGT
This sequence comes from Pan troglodytes, assembly GCF_028858775.2. NCBI lineage: Eukaryota > Metazoa > Chordata > Mammalia > Primates > Hominidae > Pan > Pan troglodytes. Next base: position 62,984,918 of record NC_072418.2, read on the forward strand.
GTAGATATTTCCATGTTTATACAGATTGCGGTGTAGATATTTCCATGTTTATACAGATCGTGGTGAAGATATTTCCATGTTTATACAGATCGCGGTGTAGATATTTCTATGTTTATAGAGATCGCAGTGTAGATATTTCCAGGTTTATACAGATAGCGGTGTATATATTTCCATGTTTATACAGATAGCGGTGTAGATATTTCCATGTTTATACAGATGGCAGTGTAGATATTTCCATGTTTATAGATATGGCAGTGTAGATATTTCCACGTTCAGTGAGATAGCGGTGTAGATATATCCATGTTCATAGAGATAGCAGTGAGGATATTTCCATGTTTATACAGATAGCAGTGTAGATATTTCCATTTTTATAGAGATAGCGGTTTTGATATTCCATATTTATACAGATAGAGGTGTAGTTATTTCCATGTTTACATAGATAGCGGTGTAGATATTTCCATATTTCTACAGATGACTGTGTAGATATTTCCATGTTTGTACAGATGGCAGTGTAGATATTTCCATGTTTATAGAGATAGCGGTGTAGATATTTTCATGTTTATTCAGATTTCGGAGGAGATATGTCAATGTTTATACAGATAGCAATGGATATATTTCCACGTTAATACACATAGCAGTGTAGATATTTCCATGTTTATACAGATCACGGTGTAGATATTTCCATGTTTATACAGATCATGTTGTAGATATTTCCATGTTTATACAGATCGCGGTGTTGATATTACCAAGTTTATAAGGATAGAGTTGCAAATATTTCCACATTTATGCAGATAGCGGTTTAGTTATTAGCATGTTTATACAGATAGCGGTGTAGATATTTCCATGTTTATACAGATCGCGGTGTAGATATTTCCATGTTTATAAAGATAGCGGTGTAGATATTTCCATGTTTTTAGTGATATTGGTGTAGATATTTCCATGTTTACACAGATTGCGGTGTAGATATTTCCATCTTTCTACAGATGGCATTGTAGATATTTCCATGATTATACAGATGGCGGTGTAGATATTTCCATGTTTATATAGATGGTGGTATAGATATTACCATGTTTATACAGATAGCGGTGTAGATATTTCCATGTTTATACAGATAGCGTTGTAGATATTTCCATTTTTATACAGATGGCAGTGTAGATATTTCCATGTTTATAGAGATGTCGGTGTAGATATTTCCATGTTCATTGAGATAGCTGTGTAGATATATCCATGTTCATAGAGATAGCAGTGAGGATATTTCCATGTTTATACAGATAGCAGTGTAGATATTTCCATTTTTATAGAGATAGCGATTTTGATATTTCATATTTATACAGATAGAGGTGTAGATATTTCCATGTTTATACAGATTGCGGTGTAGATATTTCCATGTTTATACAGATCGTGGTGGAGATATTTCCATGTTTATACAAATAGCGGTGTAGTTATTTCCATGTTTATACAGATAGCGGTGTAATTATTTCCATGTATATACAGATGGCTGTGTAGATATTTCCATGTTTATACAGATGGCTGTGTAGATATTTCCATGTTTATACAGATGACTTTGTAGGTATTTCCATTTTTATACAGATGGCGTTGTAGATATTTCCATGTTTATAGAGATAGCTGTGCAGATATTTCCATGTTTATACAGATAGCGGTGTAGATATATCCATGTTTATACAGATCGTGGTGAAGATATTTCCATATTTATAGAGATCGCGGTGTAGATATTTCTATGTTTATACAGATCGCAGTGTAGATATTTCCATGTTTATACAGATAGCGGTGTATATATTTCCATGTTTATACAGATAGCGGTGTTGATATTTCCATGTTTATACAGATGGCAGTGTAGATATTTCCATGTTTATAGAGATGGCGGTGTAGATATTTCCACGTTCATTGAGATAGCGGTGTAGATATATCCATGTTCATAGAGATAGCAGTGAGGATATTTCCATGTTTATACAGATAGCAGTGTAGATATTTCCATTTTTATAGAGATAGCGGTTTTGATATTCCATATTTATACAGATAGAGGTGTAGTTATTTCCATGTTTATATAGATAGCGGTGTAGATATTTCCATATTTCTACAGATGACTGTGTAGATATTTCCATGTTTGTACAGATGGCAGTGTAGATATTTCCATGTTTATAGAGATAGCGGTGTAGATATTTTCATGTTTATTCAGATTTCGGAGGAGATATGTCAAGGTTTATACAGATAGCAATGGATATATTTCCACGTTAATACACATAGCAGTGTAGATATTTCCATGTTTATACAGATCACGGTGTAGATATTTCCATGTTTATACAGATCATGTTGTAGATATTTCCATGTTTATACAGATCGCGGTGTTGATATTACCATGTTTATAAGGATAGAGTTGCAAATATTTCCACATTTATGCAGATAGCGGTTTAGTTATTAGCATGTTTATACAGATAGCGGTGTAGATATTTCCATGTTTATACAGATCGCGGTGTAGATATGTCCATGTTTATACAGATAGCGGTGTAGATATTTCCATGTTTTTACTGATATTGGTGTAGATATTTCCATGTTTACACAGATTGCGGTGTAGATATTTCCATCTTTCTACAGATGGCATTGTAGATATTTCCATGATTATACAGATGGCGGTGTAGATATTTCCATGTTTATATAGATGGTGGTATAGATATTACCATGTTTATACAGATAGCGGTGTAGATATTTCCATGTTTATACAGATAGCGGTGTAGATATTTCCATTTTTATACAGATGGCAGTGTAGATATTTCCATGTTTATAGAGATGTCGGTGTAGATATTTCCATGTTCATTGAGATAGCTGTGTAGATATATCCATGTTCATAGAGATAGCAGTGAGGATATTTCCATGTTTATACAGATAGCAGTGTAGATATTTCCATTTTTATAGAGATAGCGGTTTTGATATTTCATATTTATACAGATAGAGGTGTAGATATTTCCATGTTTATACAGATTGCGGTGTAGATATTTCCATGTTTATACAGATCGTGGTGGAGATATTTCCATGTTTATACAAATAGCGGTGTAGTTATTTCCATGTTTATACAGATAGCGGTGTAAATATTTCCATGTATATACAGATGGCTGTGTAGATATTTCCATGTTTATACAAATGGCTGTGTAGATATTTCCATGTTTATACAGATGACTTTGTAGGTATTTCCGTTTTTATACAGATGGCGTTGTAGATATTTCCATGTTTATAGAGATAGCTGTGCAGATATTTCCATGTTTATACAGATAGCGGTGTAGATATATCCATGTTTATACAGATCGCAGTGTAGATATTTCCATGTTTATGGAGATCGCGGTGTAGATATTTCGATGTTTATACAGATAGCGGTGTAGATATTTCCATGTTTTTACAGATATTGGTGTAGATATTTCCATGTTTACACAGATTGCGGTGTAGATATTTCCATCTTTCTACAGATGGCATTGTAGATATTTCCATGATTATACAGATGGCGGTGTAGATATTTCCATGTTTATATACATGGTGGTGTAGATATTAACATGTTTATACAGATAGCGATGTAGATATTTCCATGTTTATACAGACAGCGGTGTAGATATTTCCATTTTTATACAGATGGCAGTGTAGATATTTCCATGTTTATAGAGATGTCGGTGTAGATATTTCCATGTTCATTGAGATAGCTGTGTAGATATATCCATGTTCATAGAGATAGCAGTGAGTATATTTCCATGTTTATACAGATAGCAGTGTAGACATTTCCATTTTTATAGAGATAGCGGTTTAGATATTTCATATTTATACAGATAGAGGTGTAGATATTTCCATGTTTATACAGATTGCGGTGTAGATATTTCCATGTTTATACAGATCGCGGTGTAGATATTTCTATGTTTATAGAGATCGCAGTGTAGATATTTCCAGGTTTATACAGATAGCGGTGTATATATTTCCATGTTTATACAGATAGCGGTGTAGATATTTCCATGTTTATACAGATGGCAGTGTAGATATTTCCATGTTTATAGAGATGGCAGTGTAGATATTTCCACGTTCAGTGAGATAGCGGTGTAGATATATCCATGTTCATAGAGATAGCAGTGAGGATATTTCCATGTTTATACAGATAGCAGTGTAGATATTTCCATTTTTATAGAGATAGCGGTTTTGATATTCCATATTTATACAGATAGAGGTGTAGTTATTTCCATGTTTACATAGATAGCGGTGTAGATATTTCCATATTTCTACAGATGACTGTGTAGATATTTCCATGTTTGTACAGATGGCAGTGTAGATATTTCCATGTTTATAGAGATAGCGGTGTAGATATTTTCATGTTTATTCAGATTTCGGAGGAGATATGTCAATGTTTATACAGATAGCAATGGATATATTTCCACGTTAATACACATAGCAGTGTAGATATTTCCATGTTTATACAGATCACGGTGTAGATATTTCCATGTTTATACAGATCATGTTGTAGATATTTCCATGTTTATACAGATCGCGGTGTTGATATTACCATGTTTATAAGGATAGAGTTGCAAATATTTCCACATTTATGCAGATAGCGGTTTAGTTATTAGCATGTTTATACAGATAGCGGTGTAGATATTTCCATGTTTATACAGATCGCGGTGTAGATATTTCCATGTTTATAAAGATAGCGGTGTAGATATTTCCATGTTTTTAGTGATATTGGTGTAGATATTTCCATGTTTACACAGATTGCGGTGTAGATATTTCCATCTTTCTACAGATGGCATTGTAGATATTTCCATGATTATACAGATGGCGGTGTAGATATTTCCATGTTTATATAGATGGTGGTATAGATATTACCATGTTTATACAGATAGCGGTGTAGATATTTCCATGTTTATACAGATAGCGTTGTAGATATTTCCATTTTTATACAGATGGCAGTGTAGATATTTCCATGTTTATAGAGATGTCGGTGTAGATATTTCCATGTTCATTGAGATAGCTGTGTAGATATATCCATGTTCATAGAGATAGCAGTGAGGATATTTCCATGTTTATACAGATAGCAGTGTAGATATTTCCATTTTTATAGAGATAGCGATTTTGATATTTCATATTTATACAGATAGAGGTGTAGATATTTCCATGTTTATACAGATTGCGGTGTAGATATTTCCATGTTTATACAGATCGTGGTGGAGATATTTCCATGTTTATACAAATAGCGGTGTAGTTATTTCCATGTTTATACAGATAGCGGTGTAATTATTTCCATGTATATACAGATGGCTGTGTAGATATTTCCATGTTTATACAGATGGCTGTGTAGATATTTCCATGTTTATACAGATGACTTTGTAGGTATTTCCATTTTTATACAGATGGCGTTGTAGGTATTTCCATGTTTATAGAGATAGCTGTGCAGATATTTCCATGTTTATACAGATAGCGGTGTAGATATATCCATGTTTATACAGATCGCGGTGTAGATATTTCCATGTTTATGCAGATCGCGGTGTAGATATTTCGATGTTTATACAGATAGCGGTGTAGATATTTCCATGTTTTTACAGATATTGGTGTAGATATTTCCATGTTTACACAGATTGCGGTGTAGATATTTCCATCTTTCTACAGATGGCATTGTAGATATTTCCATGATTATACAGATGGCGGTGTAGATATTTCCATGTTTATATACATGGTGGTGTAGATATTAACATGTTTATACAGATAGCGATGTAGATATTTCCATGTTTATACAGACAGCGGTGTAGATATTTCCATTTTTATACAGATGTCAGTGTAGATATTTCCATGTTTATAGAGATGTCGGTGTAGATATTTCCATGTTCATTGAGATAGCTGTGTAGGTATATCCATGTTCATAGAGATAGCAGTGAGTATATTTCCATGTTTATACAGATAGCAGTGTAGACATTTCCATTTTTATAGAGATAGCGGTTTAGATATTTCATATTTATACAGATAGAGGTGTAGATATTTCCATGTTTATACAGATTGCGGTGTAGATATTTCCATGTTTATACAGATCGTGGTGAAGATATTTCCATGTTTATACAGATCGCGGTGTAGATATTTCTATGTTTATAGAGATCGCAGTGTAGATATTTCCAGGTTTATACAGATAGCGGTGTATATATTTCCATGTTTATACAGATAGCGGTGTAGATATTTCCATGTTTATACAGATGGCAGTGTAGATATTTCCATGTTTATAGAGATGGCAGTGTAGATATTTCCACGTTCAGTGAGATAGCGGTGTAGATATATCCATGTTCATAGAGATAGCAGTGAGGATATTTCCATGTTTATACAGATAGCAGTGTAGATATTTCCATTTTTATAGAGATAGCGGTTTTGATATTCCATATTTATACAGATAGAGGTGTAGTTATTTCCATGTTTACATAGATAGCGGTGTAGATATTTCCATATTTCTACAGATGACTGTGTAGATATTTCCATGTTTGTACAGATGGCAGTGTAGATATTTCCATGTTTATAGAGATAGCGGTGTAGATATTTTCATGTTTATTCAGATTTCGGAGGAGATATGTCAATGTTTATACAGATAGCAATGGATATATTTCCACGTTAATACACATAGCAGTGTAGATATTTCCATGTTTATACAGATCACGGTGTAGATATTTCCATGTTTATACAGATCATGTTGTAGATATTTCCATGTTTATACAGATCGCGGTGTTGATATTACCATGTTTATAAGGATAGAGTTGCAAATATTTCCACATTTATGCAGATAGCGGTTTAGTTATTAGCATGTTTATACAGATAGCGGTGTAGATATTTCCATGTTTATACAGATCGCGGTGTAGATATTTCCATGTTTATAAAGATAGCAGTGTAGATATTTCCATGTTTTTAGTGATATTGGTGTAGATATTTCCATGTTTACACAGATTGCGGTGTAGATATTTCCATCTTTCTACAGATGGCATTGTAGATATTTCCATGATTATACAGATGGCGGTGTAGATATTTCCATGTTTATATAGATGGTGGTATAGATATTACCATGTTTATACAGATAGCGGTGTAGATATTTCCATGTTTATACAGATAGCGTTGTAGATATTTCCATTTTTATACAGATGGCAGTGTAGATATTTCCATGTTTATAGAGATGTCGGTGTAGATATTTCCATGTTCATTGAGATAGCTGTGTAGATATATCCATGTTCATAGAGATACCAGTGAGGATATTTCCATGTTTATACAGATAGCAGTGTAGATATTTCCATTTTTATAGAGATAGCGATTTTGATATTTCATATTTATACAGATAGAGGTGTAGATATTTCCATGTTTATACAGATTGCGGTGTAGATATTTCCATGTTTATACAGATCGTGGTGGAGATATTTCCATGTTTATACAAATAGCGGTGTAGTTATTTCCATGTTTATACAGATAGCGGTGTAATTATTTCCATGTATATACAGATGGCTGTGTAGATATTTCCATGTTTATACAGATGGCTGTGTAGATATTTCCATGTTTATACAGATGACTTTGTAGGTATTTCCATTTTTATACAGATGGCGTTGTAGATATTTCCATGTTTATAGAGATAGCTGTGCAGATATTTCCATGTTTATACAGATAGCGGTGTAGATATATCCATGTTTATACAGATCGCGGTGTAGATATTTCCATGTTTATGCAGATCGCGGTGTAGATATTTCGATGTTTATACAGATAGCGGTGTAGATATTTCCATGTTTTTACAGATATTGGTGTAGATATTTCCATGTTTACACAGATTGCGGTGTAGATATTTCCATCTTTCTACAGATGGCATTGTAGATATTTCCATGATTATACAGATGGCGGTGTAGATATTTCCATGTTTATATACATGGTGGTGTAGATATTAACATGTTTATACAGATAGCGATGTAGATATTTCCATGTTTATACAGACAGCGGTGTAGATATTTCCATTTTTATACAGATGGCAGTGTAGATATTTCCATGTTTATAGAGATGTCGGTGTAGATATTTCCATGTTCATTGAGATAGCTGTGGAGATATATCCATGTTCATAGAGATAGCAGTGAGTATATTTCCATGTTTATACAGATAGCAGTGTAGACATTTCCATTTTTATAGAGATAGCGGTTTAGATATTTCATATTTATACAGATAGAGGTGTAGATATTTCCATGTTTATACAGATTGCGGTGTAGATATTTCCATGTTTATACAGATCGTTGTGAAGATATTTCCATGTTTATACAGATCGCGGTGTAGATATTTCTATGTTTATAGAGATCGCAGTGTAGATATTTCCAGGTTTATACAGATAGCGGTGTATATATTTCCATGTTTATACAGATAGCGGTGTAGATATTTCCATGTTTATACAGATGGCAGTGTAGATATTTCCATGTTTATAGAGATGGCGGTATAGATATTTCCACGTTCATTGAGATAGCGGTGTAGATATATCCATGTTCATAGAGATAGCAGTGAGGATATTTCCATGTTTATACAGATAGCAGTGTAGATATTTCCATTTTTATAGAGATAGCGGTTTTGATATTCCATATTTATACAGATAGAGGTGTAGTTATTTCCATGTTTATATAGATAGCGGTGTAGATATTTCCATATTTCTACAGATGACTGTGTAGATATTTCCATGTTTGTACAGATGGCAGTGTAGATATTTCCATGTTTATAGAGATAGCGGTGTAGATATTTTCATGTTTATTCAGATTTCGGAGGAGATATGTCAATGTTTATACAGATAGCAATGGATATATTTCCACATTAATACACATAGCAGTATAGATATTTCCATGTTTATACAGATCACGGTGTAGATATTTCCATGTTTATACAGATCATGTTGTAGATATTTCCATGTTTATACAGATCGCGGTGTTGATATTACCATGTTTATAAGGATAGAGTTGCAAATATTTCCACATTAATGCAGATAGCGGTTTAGTTATTAGCATGTTTATACAGATAGCGGTGTAGATATTTCCATGTTTATACAGATCGCGGTGTAGATATTTCCATGTTTATACAGATAGCGGTGTAGATATTTCCATGTTTTTACTGATATTGGTGTAGATATTTCCATGTTCACACAGATTGCGGTGTAGATATTTCCATCTTTCTACAGATGGCATTGTAGATATTTCCATGATTATACAGATGGCGGTGTAGATATTTCCATGTTTATATAGATGGTGGTATAGATATTACCATGTTTATACAGATAGCGGTGTAGATATTTCCATGTTTATACAGATAGCGGTGTAGATATTTCCATTTTTATACAGATGGCATTGTAGATATTTCCAAGTTTATAGAGATGTCGGTGTAGATATTTCCATGTTCATTGAGATAGCTGTGTAGATTTATCCATGTTCATAGAGATAGCAATGAGGATATTTCCATGTTTATACAGATAGCAGTGTAGATATTTCCATTTTTATAGAGATAGCGGTTTTGATATTTCATATTTATACAGATAGAGGTGTAGATATTTCCATGTTTATACAGATTGCGGTGTAGATATTTCCATGTTTATACAGATCGTGGTGGAGATATTTCCATGTTTATACAAATAGCGGTGTAGTTATTTCCATGTTTATACAGATAGTGGTGTAAATATTTCCATGTATATACAGATGGCTGTGTAGATATTTCCATGTTTATACAGATGGCTGTTTAGATATTTCCATGTTTATACAGATGACTTTGTAGGTATTTCCATTTTTATACAGATGGCGTTGTAGATATTTCCATGTTTATAGAGATCGCTGTGCAGATATTTCCATGTTTATACAGATAGCGGTGTAGATATATCCATGTTTAAACAGATCGCGGTTTAGATATTTCCATGTTTATGCAGATCGCGGTGTAGATATTTCGATGTTTATACAGATAGCGGTGTAGATATTTCCATGTTTTTACAGATATTGGTGTAGATATTTCCATGTTTACACAGATTGCGGTGTAGATATTTCCATCTTTCTACAGATGGCATTGTAGATATTTCCATGATTATACAGATGGCGGTGTAGATATTTCCATGTTTATATACATGGTGGTGTAGATATTAACATGTTTATAGAGATAGTGATGTAGATATTTCCATGTTTATACAGACAGCGGTGTAGATATTTCCATTTTTATACAGATGGCAGTGTAGATATTTCCATGTTTATAGAGATGTCGGTGTAGATATTTCCATGTTCATTGAGATAGCTGTGTAGATATATCCATGTTCATAGAGATAGCAGTGAGTATATTTCCATGTTTATACAGATAGCAGTGTAGACATTTCCATTTTTATAGAGATAGCGGTTTAGATATTTCATATTTATACAGATAGAGGTGTAGATATTTCCATGTTTATACAGATTGCGGTGTAGATATTTCCATGTTTATACAGATCGTGGTGAAGATATTTCCATGTTTATACAGATCGCGGTGTAGATATTTCTATGTTTATAGAGATCGCATTGTAGATATTTCCAGGTTTATACAGATAGCGGTGTATATATTTCCATGTTTATACAGATAGCGGTGTAGATATTTCCATGTTTATACAGATGGCAGTGTAGATATTTCCATGTTTATAGAGATGGCGGTGTAGATATTTCCACGTTCAGTGAGATAGCGGTGTAGATATATCCATGTTCATAGAGATAGCAGTGAGGATATTTCCATGTTTATACAGATAGCAGTGTAGATATTTCCATTTTTATAGAGATAGCGGTTTTGATATTCCATATTTATACAGATAGAGGTGTAGTTATTTCCATGTTTACATAGATAGCGGTGTAGATATTTCCATATTTCTACAGATGATTGTGTAGATATTTCCATGTTTATATAGATGGTGGTATAGATATTACCATGTTTATACAGATAGCGGTGTAGATATTTCCATGTTTATACAGATAGCGGTGTAGATATTTCCATTTTTATACAGATGGCAGTGTAGATATTTCCAAGTTTATAGAGATGTCGGTGTAGATATTTCCATGTTCATTGAGATAGCTGTGTAGATTTATCCATGTTCATAGAGATAGCAATGAGGATATTTCCATGTTTATACAGATAGCAGTGTAGATATTTCCATTTTTATAGAGATAGCGGTTTTGATATTTCATATTTATACAGATAGAGGTGTAGATATTTCCATGTTTATACAGATTGCGGTGTAGATATTTCCATGTTTATACAGATCGTGGTGGAGATATTTCCATGTTTATACAAATAGCGGTGTAGTTATTTCCATGTTTATACAGATAGTGGTGTAAATATTTCCATGTATATACAGATGGCTGTGTAGATATTTCCATGTTTATACAGATGGCTGTTTAGATATTTCCATGTTTATACAGATGACTTTGTAGGTATTTCCATTTTTATACAGATGGCGTTGTAGATATTTCCATGTTTATAGAGATCGCTGTGCAGATATTTCCATGTTTATACAGATAGCGGTGTAGATATATCCATGTTTAAACAGATCGCGGTTTAGATATTTCCATGTTTATGCAGATCGCGGTGTAGATATTTCGATGTTTATACAGATAGCGGTGTAGATATTTCCATGTTTTTACAGATATTGGTGTAGATATTTCCATGTTTACACAGATTGCGGTGTAGATATTTCCATCTTTCTACAGATGGCATTGTAGATATTTCCATGATTATACAGATGGCGGTGTAGATATTTCCATGTTTATATACATGGTGGTGTAGATATTAACATGTTTATAGAGATAGTGATGTAGATATTTCCATGTTTATACAGACAGCGGTGTAGATATTTCCATTTTTATACAGATGGCAGTGTAGATATTTCCATGTTTATAGAGATGTCGGTGTAGATATTTCCATGTTCATTGAGATAGCTGTGTAGATATATCCATGTTCATAGAGATAGCAGTGAGTATATTTCCATGTTTATACAGATAGCAGTGTAGACATTTCCATTTTTATAGAGATAGCGGTTTAGATATTTCATATTTATACAGATAGAGGTGTAGATATTTCCATGTTTATACAGATTGCGGTGTAGATATTTCCATGTTTATACAGATCGTGGTGAAGATATTTCCATGTTTATACAGATCGCGGTGTAGATATTTCTATGTTTATAGAGATCGCATTGTAGATATTTCCAGGTTTATACAGATAGCGGTGTATATATTTCCATGTTTATACAGATAGCGGTGTAGATATTTCCATGTTTATACAGATGGCAGTGTAGATATTTCCATGTTTATAGAGATGGCGGTGTAGATATTTCCACGTTCAGTGAGATAGCGGTGTAGATATATCCATGTTCATAGAGATAGCAGTGAGGATATTTCCATGTTTATACAGATAGCAGTGTAGATATTTCCATTTTTATAGAGATAGCGGTTTTGATATTCCATATTTATACAGATAGAGGTGTAGTTATTTCCATGTTTACATAGATAGCGGTGTAGATATTTCCATATTTCTACAGATGATTGTGTAGATATTTCCATGTTTGTACAGATGGCAGTGTAGATATTTCCATGTTTATAAAGATAGCGGTGTAGATATTTTCATGTTTATTCAGATTTCGGAGGAGATATGTCAATGTTTATACAGATAGCAATGGATATATTTCCACGTTAATACACATAGCAGTGTAGATATTTCCATGTTTATACAGATCACGGTGTAGATATTTCCATGTTTATACAGATCATGTTGTAGATATTTCCATGTTTATACAGATCGCGGTGTTGATATTACCATGTTTATAAGGATAGAGTTGCAAATATTTCCACATTTATGCAGATAGCGGTTTAGTTATTAGCATGTTTATACAGATACCGGTGTAGATATTTCCATGTTTATACAGATCGCGGTGTAGATATTTCCATGTTTATACAGATAGCGGTGTAGATATTTCCATGTTTTTACTGATATTGGTGTAGATATTTCCATGTTTACACAGATTGCGGTGTAGATATTTCCATCTTTCTACAGATGGCATTGTAGATATTTCCATGATTATACAGAAGGCGGTGTAGATATTTCCATGTTTATATAGATGGTGGTATAGATATTACCATGTTTATACAGATAGCGGTGTAGATATTTCCATGTTTATACAGATAGCGGTGTAGATATTTCCATTTTTATACAGATGGCAGTGTAGATATTTCCATGTTTATAGAGATGTCGGTGTAGATATTTCCATGTTCATTGAGATAGCTGTGTAGATATATCCATGTTCATAGAGATAGCAGTGAGGATATTTCCATGTTTATACAGATAGCAGTGTAGATATTTCTATTTTTATAGAGATAGCGGTTTTGATATTTCATATTTATACAGATAGAGGTGTAGATATTTCCATGTTTATACAGATTGCGGTGTAGATATTTCCATGTTTATACAGATCGTGGTGGAGATATTTCCATGTTTATACAAATAGCGGTGTAGTTATTTCCATGTTTATACAGATAGCGGTGTCAATATTTCCATGTATATACAGATGGCTGTGTAGATATTTCCATGTTTATACAGATGGCTGTTTAGATATTTCCATGTTTATACAGATGACTTTGTAGGTATTTCCATTTTTATACAGATGGCGTTGTAGATATTTCCATGTTTATAGAGATAGCTGTGCATATATTTCCATGTTTATACAGATAGCGGTGTAGATATATCCATGTTTATACAGATCGTGGTGTAGATATTGCCATGTTTATGCAGATCGCGGTGTAGATATTTCGATGTTTATACAGATAGCGGTGTAGATATTTCCATGTTTTTACAGATATTGGTGTAGATATTTCCATGTTTACACAGATTGCGGTGTAGATATTTCCATCTTTCTACAGATGGCATTGTAGATATTTCCATGATTATACAGATGGCGGTGTAGATATTTCCATGTTTATATACATGGTGGTGTAGATATTAACATGTTTATACAGATAGCGATGTAGATATTTCCATGTTTATACAGACAGCGGTGTAGATATTTCCATTTTTATACAGATGGCAGTGTAGATATTTCCATGTTTATAGAGATGTCGGTGTAGATATTTCCATGTTCATTGAGATAGCTGTGGAGATATATCCATGTTCACAGAGATAGCAGTGAGTATATTTCCATGTTTATACAGATAGCAGTGTAGACATTTCCATTTTTATAGAGATAGCGGTTTAGATATTTCATATTTATACAGATAGAGGTGTAGATATTTCCATGTTTATACAGATTGCGGTGTAGATATTTCCATGTTTATACAGATCGTGGTGAAGATATTTCCATGTTTATACAGATCGCGGTGTAGATATTTCTATGTTTATAGAGATCGCAGTGTAGATATTTCCAGGTTTATACAGATAGCGGTGTATATATTTCCATGTTTATACAGATAGCGGTGTAGATATTTCCATGTTTATACAGATGGCAGTGTAGATATTTCCATGTTTATAGAGATGGCGGTGTAGATATTTCCACGTTCATTGAGATAGCGGTGTAGATATATCCATGTTCATAGAGATAGCAGTGAGGATATTTCCATGTTTATACAGATAGCAGTGTAGATATTTCCATTTTTATAGAGATAGCGGTTTTGTTATTCCATATTTATACAGATAGAGGTGTAGTTATTTCCATGTTTATATAGATAGCGGTGTAGATATTTCCATATTTCTACAGATGACTGTGTAGATATTTCCATGTTTGTACAGATGGCAGTGTAGATATTTCCATGTTTATAGAGATAGCGGTGTAGATATTTTCATGTTTATTCAGATTTCGGAGGAGATATGTCAATGTTTATACAGATAGCAATGGATATATTTCCACGTTAATACACATAGCAGTGTAGATATTTCCATGTTTATACAGATCACGGTGTAGATATTTCCATGTTTATACAGATCATGTTGTAGATATTTCCATGTTTATACAGATCGCGGTGTTGATATTACCATGTTGATAAGGATAGAGTTGCAAATATTTCCACATTTATGCAGATAGCGGTTTAGTTATTAGCATGTTTATACAGATAGCGGTGTAGATATTTCCATGTATAAACAGATGTCTGTGTATATATTTCCATGTTTAAACAGATGGCGGTGTAGATATTTCCTTGTTTATACAAATAGCGGTGTAGTTATTTCCATGTTTATACAGATCACGGTGTAGTTATTTCCTTGTTTATACAAATAGCGGTGTAGTTATTTCCATGTTTATACAGATAGCGGTGTAGATATTTCCTTGTTTCTACAAATAGCGGTGTAGATATTTCCATGTTTATACAGATCACGGTGTAGATATTTCCTTGTTTATACAAATAGCGGTGTAGTTATTTCCATGTTTATACAGATAGCGGTGTAGATATTTCCATGTATATACAGATGGCTGTGTAGATATTTCCATGTTTATACAGAAGGCTGTGTAGATATTTCCATGTTTATAAAGATGACTTTGTAGGTATTTCCATGTTTATACAGATGGCTGTGTAGATATTTCCATGTTTATACAGATGACTTTGTAGGTATTTCCATTTTTATACAGATGGCGGTGAACATATTTCCATGTTTATAGAGATAGCTGTGTAGATATTTCCATGTTTATACAAATAGCAGTGTAGATATGTCCATGTTTATACAGAACGCGGTGTAGATATTTCCATGTTTATACAGATCGCGGTGTAGATATTTCCATGTTTATACAGATAGCGGTGTAGATATTTCCATGTTTTTACAGATACTGGTGTAGATATTTCCATGTTTACACACATTGCGGTGTAGATATTTCCATCTTTCTACAGATGGCATTGTAGATATTTCCATGTTTATACAGATGGCGGTGTATATATTTCCATGTTTATATAGATGGTGGTGTAGATATTACCATGTTTATACAGATAGCGGTGTAGATATTTCCATGTTTATGCAGATCGTGGTGAAGCTATTTCCATGTTTATACAGATCGCGGTGTAGATATTTCCATGTTTATTCAGATAACGGTGTAGATATTTCCATGTTTATACAGATCGTGGTGAAGATATTTCCATGTTTATACAGATAGCGGTGTAGATATTTCCATGTTTTTACAGATATTGGTGTAGATATTTCCATGTTTACACAGATTGCGGTGTAGATATTTCCATCTTTCTACTGATGGCATTGTAGATATTTCCATGTTTATACAGATGGCGGTGTAGATATTTCCATGTTTACATAGATGGTGGTGAAGATATTACAATGTTTATACAGATAGCGGTGTAGATATTTCCATGTTTATACAGATCGTGGTGAAGATATTTCCATGTTTATACAGACCGCGGTGTAGATATTTCCATGTTTATACAGATAGCGGTGTAGATATTTCCATGTTTATACAGATCGTGGTGAAGCTATTTCCATGTTT
Source organism: Pan troglodytes (assembly GCF_028858775.2). Classification (NCBI taxonomy): domain Eukaryota; kingdom Metazoa; phylum Chordata; class Mammalia; order Primates; family Hominidae; genus Pan; species Pan troglodytes. The sequence continues at coordinate 63,001,395 of NC_072418.2, forward strand.
ATACAGATCGCGGTGTAGATATTTCCATGTTTATACAGATAGCGGTGTAGATATATCCATGTTTATACAGATCGCAGTGTAGATATTTCCATGTTTATACAGATAGCGGTGTAATTTCCATGTTTATACAGATAGCGGTGTAGATATTTCCATGTTTTTACAGATATTGGTGTAGATATTTCCATGTTTACACAGATTGCGGTGTAGATATTTCCATCTTTCTACAGATGGCATTGTAGATATTTCCATGATTATACAGATGGCGGTGTAGATATTTCCATGTTTATATACATGGTGGTGTAGATATTAACATGTTTATACAGATAGCGATGTAGATATTTCCATGTTTATACAGACAGCGGTGTAGATATTTCCATTTTTATACAGATGGCAGTGTAGATATTTCCATGTTTATAGAGATGTCGGTGTAGATATTTCCATGTTCATTGAGATAGCTGTGTAGATATATCCATGTTCATAGAGATAGCAGTGAGTATATTTCCATGTTTATACAGATAGCAGTGTAGACATTTCCATTTTTATAGAGATAGCGGTTTAGATATTTCATATTTATACAGATAGAGGTGTAGATATTACAATGTTTATACAGATAGCGGTGTAGATATTTCCATGTTTATACAGATCGTGGTGAAGATATTTCCATGTTTATACAGACCGCGGTGTAGATATTTCCATGTTTATACAGATAGCGGTGTAGATATTTCCATGTTTATACAGATCGTGGTGAAGATATTTCCATGTTTATACAGATCGCGGTGTATATATTTCCATGTTTATACAGATAGCGGTGTAGATATATCCATGTTTATACAGATCGCAGTGTAGATATTTACATGTTTATACAGATCGCGGTGTAATTTCCATGTTTATACAGATAGCGGTGTAGATATTTCCATGTTTTTACAGATATTGGTGTAGATATTTCCATGTTTACACAGATTGCGGTGTAGATATTTCCATCTTTCTACAGATGGCATTGTAGATATTTCCATCTTTATACAGATGGCGGTGTAGATATTTCCATGTTTATAGAGATGGTGATGTAGATATTACCATGTTTATACAGATAGCGGTGTAGATATTTCCATATTTATACAGATCGTGGTGAAGATATTTCCATGTTTATACAGATCGCGGTGTAGATATTTCCATGTTTATACAGATAGCGGTGTAGATATTTCCATGTTTATACAGATCGTGGTGAAGATATTTCCATGTTTATACAGATAGCGGTGTAGATATTTCCATGTTTTTACAGATATTGGTATAGATATTTCCATGTTTACACAGATTGCGGTGTAGATATTTCCATCTTTCTACAGACGGCATTGTAGATATTTCCATGTTTATTCAGATGGCGGTGTAGGTATTTCCATGTTTATATAGATGGTGGTGTAGATATTACAATGTTTATACAGATAGCGGTGTAGATATTTCCATGTTTATACAGATCGTGGTGTGGATATTTCCATGTTTATACAGATCGCGGTGTAGATATTTCCGTGTTTATACAGATCGCGGTGTAGATATTTCCATGATTATACAGATAGCGGTGTAGATATTTCCATGTTTATACAGATCGTGGTGAAGATATTTCCATGTTTATACAGATCGCGGTGTAGATATTTCCATGTTTATACAGATCGCGGTGTAGATATTTCCATGTTTATACAGATAGCGGTGTACATATTTCCATGTTTTTACAGATATTGGTGTAGATATTTCCATGTTTACACAGATTGCGGTGTAGATATTTCCATCTTTCTACAGATGGCATTGTAGATATTTCCATGATTATAGAGATGGCGGTGTAGATATTTCCATGTTTATATAGATGGTGGTGTAGATATTACCATGTTTATACAGATAGCGGTGTAGATATTTCCATGTTTATACAGATAGCGGTGTAGATATTTCCATTTTTATACAGATGGCAGTGTAGATATTTCCATGTCTATAGAGATGTTGGTGTAGATATTTCCATGTTCATTGAGATAGCTGTGTAGATATATCCATGTTCATACAGATAGCAGTGAGGATATTTCCATGTTTATAAAGATAGCAGTGTAGATATATCCATTTTTATAGAGATAGCAGTTTTGATATTTCATATTTATACAGATAGAGGTGTAGATATTTCCATGTTTATACAGATTGCGGTGTAGATATTTCCATGTTTATACAGATCGTGGTGAAGATATTTCCATATTTATAGAGATCGCGGTGTAGATATTTCTATGTTTATACAGATCGCAGTGTAGATATTTCCATGTTTATACAGATAGCGGTGTATATATTTCCATGTTTATACAGATAGCGGTGTTGATATTTCCATGTTTATACAGATGGCAGTGTAGATATTTCCATGTTTATAGAGATGGCGGTGTAGATATTTCCACGTTCATTGAGATAGCGGTGTAGATATATCCATGTTCATAGAGATAGCAGTGAGGATATTTCCATGTTTATACAGATAGCAGTGTAGATATTTCCATTTTTACAGAGATAGCGGTTTTGATATTCCATATTTATACAGATAGAGGTGTAGTTATTTCCATGTTTATATAGATAGCGGTGTAGATATTTCCATATTTCTACAGATGACTGTGTAGATATTTCCATGTTTGTACAGATGGCAGTGTAGATATTTCCATGTTTATAGAGATAGCGGTGTAGATATTTTCATGTTTATTCAGATTTCGGAGGAGATATGTCAAGGTTTATACAGATAGCAATGGATATATTTCCACGTTAATACACATAGCAGTGTAGATATTTCCATGTTTATACAGATCACGGTGTAGATATTTCCATGTTTATACAGATCATGTTGTAGATATTTCCATGTTTATACAGATCGCGGTGTTGATATTACCATGTTTATAAGGATAGAGTTGCAAATATTTCCACATTTATGCAGATAGCGGTTTAGTTATTAGCATGTTTATACAGATCGCGGTGTAGATATTTCCATGTTTATACAGATAGCGGTGTAGATATTTCCATGTTTTTACTGATATTGGTGTAGATATTTCCATGTTTACACAGATTGCGGTGTAGATATTTCCATCTTTCTACAGATGGCATTGTAGATATTTCCATGATTATACAGATGGCGGTGTAGATATTTCCATGTTTATATAGATGGTGGTATAGATATTACCATGTTTATACAGATAGGGGTGTAGATATTTCCATGTTTATACAGATAGCGGTGTAGATATTTCCATTTTTATACAGATGGCAGTGTAGACATTTCCATGTTTATAGAGATGTCGGTGTAGATATTTCCATGTTCATTGAGATAGCTGTGTAGATATATCCATGTTCATAGAGATAGCAGTGAGGATATTTCCATGTTTATACAGATAGCAGTGTAGATATTTCCATTTTTATAGAGATAGCGGTTTTGATATTTCATATTTATACAGATAGAGGTGTAGATATTTCCATGTTTATACAGATTGCGGTGTAGATATTTCCATGTTTATACAGATCGTGGTGGAGATATTTCCATGTTTATACAAATAGCGGTGTAGTTATTTCCATGTTTATACAGATAGCGGTGTAAATATTTCCATGTATATACAGATGGCTGTGTAGATATTTCCATGTTTATACAGATGGCTGTGTAGATATTTCCATGTTTATACAGATGACTTTGTAGGTATTTCCGTTTTTATACAGATGGCGTTGTAGATATTTCCATGTTTATAGAGATAGCTGTGCAGATATTTCCATGTTTATACAGATAGCGGTGTAGATATATCCATGTTTATACAGATCGCGGTGTAGATATTTCCATGTTTATGGAGATCGCGGTGTAGATATTTCGATGTTTATACAGATAGCGGTGTAGATATTTCCATGTTTTTACAGATATTGGTGTAGATATTTCCATGTTTACACAGATTGCGGTGTAGATATTTCCATCTTTCTACAGATGGCATTGTAGATATTTCCATGATTATACAGATGGCGGTGTAGATATTTCCATGTTTATATACATGGTGGTGTAGATATTAACATGTTTATACAGATAGCGATGTAGATATTTCCATGTTTATACAGACAGCGGTGTAGATATTTCCATTTTTATACAGATGGCAGTGTAGATATTTCCATGTTTATAGAGATGTCGGTGTAGATATTTCCATGTTCATTGAGATAGCTGTGTAGATATATCCATGTTCATAGAGATAGCAGTGAGTATATTTCCATGTTTATACAGATAGCAGTGTAGACATTTCCATTTTTATAGAGATAGCGGTTTAGATATTTCATATTTATACAGATAGAGGTGTAGATATTTCCATGTTTATACAGATTGCGGTGTAGATATTTCCATGTTTATACAGATCGTGGTGAAGATATTTCCATGTTTATACAGATCGCGGTGTAGATATTTCTATGTTTATAGAGATCGCAGTGTAGATATTTCCAGGTTTATACAGATAGCGGTGTATATATTTCCATGTTTATACAGATAGCGGTGTAGATATTTCCATGTTTATACAGATGGCAGTGTAGATATTTCCATGTTTATAGAGATGGCAGTGTAGATATTTCCACGTTCAGTGAGATAGCGGTGTAGATATATCCATGTTCATAGAGATAGCAGTGAGGATATTTCCATGTTTATACAGATAGCAGTGTAGATATTTCCATTTTTATAGAGATAGCGGTTTTGATATTCCATATTTATACAGATAGAGGTGTAGTTATTTCCATGTTTACATAGATAGCGGTGTAGATATTTCCATATTTCTACAGATGACTGTGTAGATATTTCCATGTTTGTACAGATGGCAGTGTAGATATTTCCATGTTTATAGAGATAGCGGTGTAGATATTTTCATGTTTATTCAGATTTCGGAGGAGATATGTCAAGGTTTATACAGATAGCAATGGATATATTTCCACTTTAATACACATAGCAGTGTAGATATTTCCATGTTTATACAGATCACGGTGTAGATATTTCCATGTTTATACAGATCATGTTGTAGATATTTCCATGTTTATACAGATCGCGGTGTTGATATTACCATGTTTATAAGGATAGAGTTGCAAATATTTCCACATTTATGCAGATAGCGGTTTAGTTATTAGCATGTTTATACAGATAGCGGTGTAGATATTTCCATGTTTATACAGATCGCGGTGTAGATATTTCCATGTTTATAAAGATAGCGGTGTAGATATTTCCATGTTTTTAGTGATATTGGTGTAGATATTTCCATGTTTACACAGATTGCGGTGTAGATATTTCCATCTTTCTACAGATGGCATTGTAGATATTTCCATGATTATACAGATGGCGGTGTAGATATTTCCATGTTTATATAGATGGTGGTATAGATATTACCATGTTTATACAGATAGCGGTGTAGATATTTCCATGTTTATACAGATAGCGTTGTAGATATTTCCATTTTTATACAGATGGCAGTGTAGATATTTCCATGTTTATAGAGATGTCGGTGTAGATATTTCCATGTTCATTGAGATAGCTGTGTAGATATATCCATGTTCATAGAGATAGCAGTGAGGATATTTCCATGTTTATACAGATAGCAGTGTAGATATTTCCATTTTTATAGAGATAGCGATTTTGATATTTCATATTTATACAGATAGAGGTGTAGATATTTCCATGTTTATACAGATTGCGGTGTAGATATTTCCATGTTTATACAGATCGTGGTGGAGATATTTCCATGTTTATACAAATAGCGGTGTAGTTATTTCCATGTTTATACAGATAGCGGTGTAATTATTTCCATGTATATACAGATGGCTGTGTAGATATTTCCATGTTTATACAGATGGCTGTGTAGATATTTCCATGTTTATACAGATGACTTTGTAGGTATTTCCATTTTTATACAGATGGCGTTGTAGATATTTCCATGTTTATAGAGATAGCTGTGCAGATATTTCCATGTTTATACAGATAGCGGTGTAGATATATCCATGTTTATACAGATCGCGGTGTAGATATTTCCATGTTTATGCAGATCGCGGTGTAGATATTTCGATGTTTATACAGATAGCGGTGTAGATATTTCCATGTTTTTACAGATATTGGTGTAGATATTTCCATGTTTACACAGATTGCGGTGTAGATATTTCCATCTTTCTACAGATGGCATTGTAGATATTTCCATGATTATACAGATGGCGGTGTAGATATTTCCATGTTTATATACATGGTGGTGTAGATATTAACATGTTTATACAGATAGCGATGTAGATATTTCCATGTTTATACAGACAGCGGTGTAGATATTTCCATTTTTATACAGATGGCAGTGTAGATATTTCCATGTTTATAGAGATGTCGGTGTAGATATTTCCATGTTCATTGAGATAGCTGTGTAGATATATCCATGTTCATAGAGATAGCAGTGAGTATATTTCCATGTTTATACAGATAGCAGTGTAGACATTTCCATTTTTATAGAGATAGCGGTTTAGATATTTCATATTTATACAGATAGAGGTGTAGATATTTCCATGTTTATACAGATTGCGGTGTAGATATTTCCATGTTTATACAGATCGTGGTGAAGATATTTCCATGTTTATACAGATCGCGGTGTAGATATTTCTATGTTTATAGAGATCGCAGTGTAGATATTTCCAGGTTTATACAGATAGCGGTGTATATATTTCCATGTTTATACAGATAGCGGTGTAGATATTTCCATGTTTATACAGATGGCAGTGTAGATATTTCCATGTTTATAGAGATGGCAGTGTAGATATTTCCACGTTCAGTGAGATAGCGGTGTAGATATATCCATGTTCATAGAGATAGCAGTGAGGATATTTCCATGTTTATACAGATAGCAGTGTAGATATTTCCATTTTTATAGAGATAGCGGTTTTGATATTCCATATTTATACAGATAGAGGTGTAGTTATTTCCATGTTTACATAGATAGCGGTGTAGATATTTCCATATTTCTACAGATGACTGTGTAGATATTTCCATGTTTGTACAGATGGCAGTGTAGATATTTCCATGTTTATAGAGATAGCGGTGTAGATATTTTCATGTTTATTCAGATTTCGGAGGAGATATGTCAATGTTTATACAGATAGCAATGGATATATTTCCACGTTAATACACATAGCAGTGTAGATATTTCCATGTTTATACAGATCACGGTGTAGATATTTCCATGTTTATACAGATCATGTTGTAGATATTTCCATGTTTATACAGATCGCGGTGTTGATATTACCATGTTTATAAGGATAGAGTTGCAAATATTTCCACATTTATGCAGATAGCGGTTTAGTTATTAGCATGTTTATACAGATAGCGGTGTAGATATTTCCATGTTTATACAGATCGCGGTGTAGATATTTCCATGTTTATAAAGATAGCGGTGTAGATATTTCCATGTTTTTAGTGATATTGGTGTAGATATTTCCATGTTTACACAGATTGCGGTGTAGATATTTCCATCTTTCTACAGATGGCATTGTAGATATTTCCATGATTATACAGATGGCGGTGTAGATATTTCCATGTTTATATAGATGGTGGTATAGATATTACCATGTTTATACAGATAGCGGTGTAGATATTTCCATGTTTATACAGATAGCGTTGTAGATATTTCCATTTTTATACAGATGGCAGTGTAGATATTTCCATGTTTATAGAGATGTCGGTGTAGATATTTCCATGTTCATTGAGATAGCTGTGTAGATATATCCATGTTCATAGAGATAGCAGTGAGGATATTTCCATGTTTATACAGATAGCAGTGTAGATATTTCCATTTTTATAGAGATAGCGATTTTGATATTTCATATTTATACAGATAGAGGTGTAGATATTTCCATGTTTATACAGATTGCGGTGTAGATATTTCCATGTTTATACAGATCGTGGTGGAGATATTTCCATGTTTATACAAATAGCGGTGTAGTTATTTCCATGTTTATACAGATAGCGGTGTAATTATTTCCATGTATATACAGATGGCTTTGTAGATATTTCCATGTTTATACAGATGGCTGTGTAGATATTTCCATGTTTATACAGATGACTTTGTAGGTATTTCCATTTTTATACAGATGGCGTTGTAGATATTTCCATGTTTATAGAGATAGCTGTGCAGATATTTCCATGTTTATACAGATAGCGGTGTAGATATATCCATGTTTATACAGATCGTGGTGAAGATATTTCCATATTTATAGAGATCGCGGTGTAGATATTTCTATGTTTATACAGATCGCAGTGTAGATATTTCCATGTTTATACAGATAGCGGTGTATATATTTCCATGTTTATACAGATAGCGGTGTTGATATTTCCATGTTTATACAGATGGCAGTGTAGATATTTCCATGTTTATAGAGATGGCGGTGTAGATATTTCCACGTTCATTGAGATAGCGGTGTAGATATATCCATGTTCATAGAGATAGCAGTGAGGATATTTCCATGTTTATACAGATAGCAGTGTAGATATTTCCATTTTTATAGAGATAGCGGTTTTGATATTCCATATTTATACAGATAGAGGTGTAGTTATTTCCATGTTTATATAGATAGCGGTGTAGATATTTCCATATTTCTACAGATGACTGTGTAGATATTTCCATGTTTGTACAGATGGCAGTGTAGATATTTCCATGTTTATAGAGATAGCGGTGTAGATATTTTCATGTTTATTCAGATTTCGGAGGAGATATGTCAAGGTTTATACAGATAGCAATGGATATATTTCCACGTTAATACACATAGCAGTGTAGATATTTCCATGTTTATACAGATCACGGTGTAGATATTTCCATGTTTATACAGATCATGTTGTAGATATTTCCATGTTTATACAGATCGCGGTGTTGATATTACCATGTTTATAAGGATAGAGTTGCAAATATTTCCACATTTATGCAGATAGCGGTTTAGTTATTAGCATGTTTATACAGATAGCGGTGTAGATATTTCCATGTTTATACAGATCGCGGTGTAGATATTTCCATGTTTATACAGATAGCGGTGTAGATATTTCCATGTTTTTACTGATATTGGTGTAGATATTTCCATGTTTACACAGATTGCGGTGTAGATATTTCCATCTTTCTACAGATGGCATTGTAGATATTTCCATGATTATACAGATGGCGGTGTAGATATTTCCATGTTTATATAGATGGTGGTATAGATATTACCATGTTTATACAGATAGCGGTGTAGATATTTCCATGTTTATACAGATAGCGGTGTAGATATTTCCATTTTTATACAGATGGCAGTGTAGATATTTCCATGTTTATAGAGATGTCGGTGTAGATATTTCCATGTTCATTGAGATAGCTGTGTAGATATATCCATGTTCATAGAGATAGCAGTGAGGATATTTCCATGTTTATACAGATAGCAGTGTAGATATTTCCATTTTTATAGAGATAGCGGTTTTGATATTTCATATTTATACAGATAGAGGTGTAGATATTTCCATGTTTATACAGATTGCGGTGTAGATATTTCCATGTTTATACAGATCGTGGTGGAGATATTTCCATGTTTATACAAATAGCGGTGTAGTTATTTCCATGTTTATACAGATAGCGGTGTAAATATTTCCATGTATATACAGATGGCTGTGTAGATATTTCCATGTTTATACAAATGGCTGTGTAGATATTTCCATGTTTATACAGATGACTTTGTAGGTATTTCCGTTTTTATACAGATGGCGTTGTAGATATTTCCATGTTTATAGAGATAGCTGTGCAGATATTTCCATGTTTATACAGATAGCGGTGTAGATATATCCATGTTTATACAGATCGCGGTGTAGATATTTCCATGTTTATGGAGATCGCGGTGTAGATATTTCGATGTTTATACAGATAGCGGTGTAGATATTTCCATGTTTTTACAGATATTGGTGTAGATATTTCCATGTTTACACAGATTGCGGTGTAGATATTTCCATCTTTCTACAGATGGCATTGTAGATATTTCCATGATTATACAGATGGCGGTGTAGATATTTCCATGTTTATATACATGGTGGTGTAGATATTAACATGTTTATACAGATAGCGATGTAGATATTTCCATGTTTATACAGACAGCGGTGTAGATATTTCCATTTTTATACAGATGGCAGTGTAGATATTTCCATGTTTATAGAGATGTCGGTGTAGATATTTCCATGTTCATTGAGATAGCTGTGTAGATATATCCATGTTCATAGAGATAGCAGTGAGTATATTTCCATGTTTATACAGATAGCAGTGTAGACATTTCCATTTTTATAGAGATAGCGGTTTAGATATTTCATATTTATACAGATAGAGGTGTAGATATTTCCATGTTTATACAGATTGCGGTGTAGATATTTCCATGTTTATACAGATCGCGGTGTAGATATTTCTATGTTTATAGAGATCGCAGTGTAGATATTTCCAGGTTTATACAGATAGCGGTGTATATATTTCCATGTTTATACAGATAGCGGTGTAGATATTTCCATGTTTATACAGATGGCAGTGTAGATATTTCCATGTTTATAGAGATGGCAGTGTAGATATTTCCACGTTCAGTGAGATAGCGGTGTAGATATATCCATGTTCATAGAGATAGCAGTGAGGATATTTCCATGTTTATACAGATAGCAGTGTAGATATTTCCATTTTTATAGAGATAGCGGTTTTGATATTCCATATTTATACAGATAGAGGTGTAGTTATTTCCATGTTTACATAGATAGCGGTGTAGATATTTCCATATTTCTACAGATGACTGTGTAGATATTTCCATGTTTGTACAGATGGCAGTGTAGATATTTCCATGTTTATAGAGATAGCGGTGTAGATATTTTCATGTTTATTCAGATTTCGGAGGAGATATGTCAATGTTTATACAGATAGCAATGGATATATTTCCACGTTAATACACATAGCAGTGTAGATATTTCCATGTTTATACAGATCACGGTGTAGATATTTCCATGTTTATACAGATCATGTTGTAGATATTTCCATGTTTATACAGATCGCGGTGTTGATATTACCATGTTTATAAGGATAGAGTTGCAAATATTTCCACATTTATGCAGATAGCGGTTTAGTTATTAGCATGTTTATACAGATAGCGGTGTAGATATTTCCATGTTTATACAGATCGCGGTGTAGATATTTCCATGTTTATAAAGATAGCGGTGTAGATATTTCCATGTTTTTAGTGATATTGGTGTAGATATTTCCATGTTTACACAGATTGCGGTGTAGATATTTCCATCTTTCTACAGATGGCATTGTAGATATTTCCATGATTATACAGATGGCGGTGTAGATATTTCCATGTTTATATAGATGGTGGTATAGATATTACCATGTTTATACAGATAGCGGTGTAGATATTTCCATGTTTATACAGATAGCGTTGTAGATATTTCCATTTTTATACAGATGGCAGTGTAGATATTTCCATGTTTATAGAGATGTCGGTGTAGATATTTCCATGTTCATTGAGATAGCTGTGTAGATATATCCATGTTCATAGAGATAGCAGTGAGGATATTTCCATGTTTATACAGATAGCAGTGTAGATATTTCCATTTTTATAGAGATAGCGATTTTGATATTTCATATTTATACAGATAGAGGTGTAGATATTTCCATGTTTATACAGATTGCGGTGTAGATATTTCCATGTTTATACAGATCGTGGTGGAGATATTTCCATGTTTATACAAATAGCGGTGTAGTTATTTCCATGTTTATACAGATAGCGGTGTAATTATTTCCATGTATATACAGATGGCTGTGTAGATATTTCCATGTTTATACAGATGGCTGTGTAGATATTTCCATGTTTATACAGATGACTTTGTAGGTATTTCCATTTTTATACAGATGGCGTTGTAGGTATTTCCATGTTTATAGAGATAGCTGTGCAGATATTTCCATGTTTATACAGATAGCGGTGTAGATATATCCATGTTTATACAGATCGCGGTGTAGATATTTCCATGTTTATGCAGATCGCGGTGTAGATATTTCGATGTTTATACAGATAGCGGTGTAGATATTTCCATGTTTTTACAGATATTGGTGTAGATATTTCCATGTTTACACAGATTGCGGTGTAGATATTTCCATCTTTCTACAGATGGCATTGTAGATATTTCCATGATTATACAGATGGCGGTGTAGATATTTCCATGTTTATATACATGGTGGTGTAGATATTAACATGTTTATACAGATAGCGATGTAGATATTTCCATGTTTATACAGACAGCGGTGTAGTTATTTCCATTTTTATACAGATGTCAGTGTAGATATTTCCATGTTTATAGAGATGTCGGTGTAGATATTTCCATGTTCATTGAGATAGCTGTGTAGGTATATCCATGTTCATAGAGATAGCAGTGAGTATATTTCCATGTTTATACAGATAGCAGTGTAGACATTTCCATTTTTATAGAGATAGCGGTTTAGATATTTCATATTTATACAGATAGAGGTGTAGATATTTCCATGTTTATACAGATTGCGGTGTAGATATTTCCATGTTTATACAGATCGTGGTGAAGATATTTCCATGTTTATACAGATCGCGGTGTAGATATTTCTATGTTTATAGAGATCGCAGTGTAGATATTTCCAGGTTTATACAGATAGCGGTGTATATATTTCCATGTTTATACAGATAGCGGTGTAGATATTTCCATGTTTATACAGATGGCAGTGTAGATATTTCCATGTTTATAGAGATGGCAGTGTAGATATTTCCACGTTCAGTGAGATAGCGGTGTAGATATATCCATGTTCATAGAGATAGCAGTGAGGATATTTCCATGTTTATACAGATAGCAGTGTAGATATTTCCATTTTTATAGAGATAGCGGTTTTGATATTCCATATTTATACAGATAGAGGTGTAGTTATTTCCATGTTTACATAGATAGCGGTGTAGATATTTCCATATTTCTACAGATGACTGTGTAGATATTTCCATGTTTGTACAGATGGCAGTGTAGATATTTCCATGTTTATAGAGATAGCGGTGTAGATATTTTCATGTTTATTCAGATTTCGGAGGAGATATGTCAATGTTTATACAGATAGCAATGGATATATTTCCACGTTAATACACATAGCAGTGTAGATATTTCCATGTTTATACAGATCACGGTGTAGATATTTCCATGTTTATACAGATCATGTTGTAGATATTTCCATGTTTATACAGATCGCGGTGTTGATATTACCATGTTTATAAGGATAGAGTTGCAAATATTTCCACATTTATGCAGATAGCGGTTTAGTTATTAGCATGTTTATACAGATAGCGGTGTAGATATTTCCATGTTTATACAGATCGCGGTGTAGATATTTCCATGTTTATAAAGATAGCGGTGTAGATATTTCCATGTTTTTAGTGATATTGGTGTAGATATTTCCATGTTTACACAGATTGCGGTGTAGATATTTCCATCTTTCTACAGATGGCATTGTAGATATTTCCATGATTATACAGATGGCGGTGTAGATATTTCCATGTTTATATAGATGGTGGTATAGATATTACCATGTTTATACAGATAGCGGTGTAGATATTTCCATGTTTATACAGATAGCGTTGTAGATATTTCCATTTTTATACAGATGGCAGTGTAGATATTTCCATGTTTATAGAGATGTCGGTGTAGATATTTCCATGTTCATTGAGATAGCTGTGTAGATATATCCATGTTCATAGAGATAGCAGTGAGGATATTTCCATGTTTATACAGATAGCAGTGTAGATATTTCCATTTTTATAGAGATAGCGATTTTGATATTTCATATTTATACAGATAGAGGTGTAGATATTTCCATGTTTATACAGATTGCGGTGTAGATATTTCCATGTTTATACAGATCGTGGTGGAGATATTTCCATGTTTATACAAATAGCGGTGTAGTTATTTCCATGTTTATACAGATAGCGGTGTAATTATTTCCATGTATATACAGATGGCTGTGTAGATATTTCCATGTTTATACAGATGGCTGTGTAGATATTTCCATGTTTATACAGATGACTTTGTAGGTATTTCCATTTTTATACAGATGGCGTTGTAGATATTTCCATGTTTATAGAGATAGCTGTGCAGATATTTCCATGTTTATACAGATAGCGGTGTAGATATATCCATGTTTATACAGATCGCGGTGTAGATATTTCCATGTTTATGCAGATCGCGGTGTAGATATTTCGATGTTTATACAGATAGCGGTGTAGATATTTCCATGTTTTTACAGATATTGGTGTAGATATTTCCATGTTTACACAGATTGCGGTGTAGATATTTCCATCTTTCTACAGATGGCATTGTAGATATTTCCATGATTATACAGATGGCGGTGTAGATATTTCCATGTTTATATACATGGTGGTGTAGATATTAACATGTTTATACAGATAGCGATGTAGATATTTCCATGTTTATACAGACAGCGGTGTAGATATTTCCATTTTTATACAGATGGCAGTGTAGATATTTCCATGTTTATAGAGATGTCGGTGTAGATATTTCCATGTTCATTGAGATAGCTGTGGAGATATATCCATGTTCATAGAGATAGCAGTGAGTATATTTCCATGTTTATACAGATAGCAGTGTAGACATTTCCATTTTTATAGAGATAGCGGTTTAGATATTTCATATTTATACAGATAGAGGTGTAGATATTTCCATGTTTATACAGATTGCGGTGTAGATATTTCCATGTTTATACAGATCGTTGTGAAGATATTTCCATGTTTATACAGATCGCGGTGTAGATATTTCTATGTTTATAGAGATCGCAGTGTAGATATTTCCAGGTTTATACAGATAGCGGTGTATATATTTCCATGTTTATACAGATAGCGGTGTAGATATTTCCATGTTTATACAGATGGCAGTGTAGATATTTCCATGTTTATAGAGATGGCGGTATAGATATTTCCACGTTCATTGAGATAGCGGTGTAGATATATCCATGTTCATAGAGATAGCAGTGAGGATATTTCCATGTTTATACAGATAGCAGTGTAGATATTTCCATTTTTATAGAGATAGCGGTTTTGATATTCCATATTTATACAGATAGAGGTGTAGTTATTTCCATGTTTATATAGATAGCTGTGTAGATATTTCCATATTTCTACAGATGACTGTGTAGATATTTCCATGTTTGTACAGATGGCAGTGTAGATATTTCCATGTTTATAGAGATAGCGGTGTAGATATTTTCATGTTTATTCAGATTTCGGAGGAGATATGTCAATGTTTATACAGATAGCAATGGATATATTTCCACATTAATACACATAGCAGTATAGATATTTCCATGTTTATACAGATCACGGTGTAGATATTTCCATGTTTATACAGATCATGTTGTAGATATTTCCATGTTTATACAGATCGCGGTGTTGATATTACCATGTTTATAAGGATAGAGTTGCAAATATTTCCACATTAATGCAGATAGCGGTTTAGTTATTAGCATGTTTATACAGATAGCGGTGTAGATATTTCCATGTTTATACAGATCGCGGTGTAGATATTTCCATGTTTATACAGATAGCGGTGTAGATATTTCCATGTTTTTACTGATATTGGTGTAGATATTTCCATGTTCACACAGATTGCGGTGTAGATATTTCCATCTTTCTACAGATGGCATTGTAGATATTTCCATGATTATACAGATGGCGGTGTAGATATTTCCATGTTTATATAGATGGTGGTATAGATATTACCATGTTTATACAGATAGCGGTGTAGATATTTCCATGTTTATACAGATAGCGGTGTAGATATTTCCATTTTTATACAGATGGCAGTGTAGATATTTCCAAGTTTATAGAGATGTCGGTGTAGATATTTCCATGTTCATTGAGATAGCTGTGTAGATTTATCCATGTTCATAGAGATAGCAATGAGGATATTTCCATGTTTATACAGATAGCAGTGTAGATATTTCCATTTTTATAGAGATAGCGGTTTTGATATTTCATATTTATACAGATAGAGGTGTAGATATTTCCATGTTTATACAGATTGCGGTGTAGATATTTCCATGTTTATACAGATCGTGGTGGAGATATTTCCATGTTTATACAAATAGCGGTGTAGTTATTTCCATGTTTATACAGATAGTGGTGTAAATATTTCCATGTATATACAGATGGCTGTGTAGATATTTCCATGTTTATACAGATGGCTGTTTAGATATTTTCATGTTTATACAGATGACTTTGTAGGTATTTCCATTTTTATACAGATGGCGTTGTAGATATTTCCATGTTTATAGAGATCGCTGTGCAGATATTTCCATGTTTATACAGATAGCGGTGTAGATATATCCATGTTTAAACAGATCGCGGTTTAGATATTTCCATGTTTATGCAGATCGCGGTGTAGATATTTCGATGTTTATACAGATAGCGGTGTAGATATTTCCATGTTTTTACAGATATTGGTGTAGATATTTCCATGTTTACACAGATTGCGGTGTAGATATTTCCATCTTTCTACAGATGGCATTGTAGATATTTCCATGATTATACAGATGGCGGTGTAGATATTTCCATGTTTATATACATGGTGGTGTAGATATTAACATGTTTATAGAGATAGTGATGTAGATATTTCCATGTTTATACAGACAGCGGTGTAGATATTTCCATTTTTATACAGATGGCAGTGTAGATATTTCCATGTTTATAGAGATGTCGGTGTAGATATTTCCATGTTCATTGAGATAGCTGTGTAGATATATCCATGTTCATAGAGATAGCAGTGAGTATATTTCCATGTTTATACAGATAGCAGTGTAGACATTTCCATTTTTATAGAGATAGCGGTTTAGATATTTCATATTTATACAGATAGAGGTGTAGATATTTCCATGTTTATACAGATTGCGGTGTAGATATTTCCATGTTTATACAGATCGTGGTGAAGATATTTCCATGTTTATACAGATCGCGGTGTAGATATTTCTATGTTTATAGAGATCGCATTGTAGATATTTCCAGGTTTATACAGATAGCGGTGTATATATTTCCATGTTTATACAGATAGCGGTGTAGATATTTCCATGTTTATACAGATGGTAGTGTAGATATTTCCATGTTTATAGAGATGGCGGTGTAGATATTTCCACGTTCAGTGAGATAGCGGTGTAGATATATCCATGTTCATAGAGATAGCAGTGAGGATATTTCCATGTTTATACAGATAGCAGTGTAGATATTTCCATTTTTATAGAGATAGCGGTTTTGATATTCCATATTTATACAGATAGAGGTGTAGTTATTTCCATGTTTACATAGATAGCGGTGTAGATATTTCCATATTTCTACAGATGATTGTGTAGATATTTCCATGTTTATATAGATGGTGGTATAGATATTACCATGTTTATACAGATAGCGGTGTAGATATTTCCATGTTTATACAGATAGCGGTGTAGATATTTCCATTTTTATACAGATGGCAGTGTAGATATTTCCAAGTTTATAGAGATGTCGGTGTAGATATTTCCATGTTCATTGAGATAGCTGTGTAGATTTATCCATGTTCATAGAGATAGCAATGAGGATATTTCCATGTTTATACAGATAGCAGTGTAGATATTTCCATTTTTATAGAGATAGCGGTTTTGATATTTCATATTTATACAGATAGAGGTGTAGATATTTCCATGTTTATACAGATTGCGGTGTAGATATTTCCATGTTTATACAGATCGTGGTGGAGATATTTCCATGTTTATACAAATAGCGGTGTAGTTATTTCCATGTTTATACAGATAGTGGTGTAAATATTTCCATGTATATACAGATGGCTGTGTAGATATTTCCATGTTTATACAGATGGCTGTTTAGATATTTCCATGTTTATACAGATGACTTTGTAGGTATTTCCATTTTTATACAGATGGCGTTGTAGATATTTCCATGTTTATAGAGATCGCTGTGCAGATATTTCCATGTTTATACAGATAGCGGTGTAGATATATCCATGTTTAAACAGATCGCGGTTTAGATATTTCCATGTTTATGCAGATCGCGGTGTAGATATTTCGATGTTTATACAGATAGCGGTGTAGATATTTCCATGTTTTTACAGATATTGGTGTAGATATTTCCATGTTTACACAGATTGCGGTGTAGATATTTCCATCTTTCTACAGATGGCATTGTAGATATTTCCATGATTATACAGATGGCGGTGTAGATATTTCCATGTTTATATACATGGTGGTGTAGATATTAACATGTTTATAGAGATAGTGATGTAGATATTTCCATGTTTATACAGACAGCGGTGTAGATATTTCCATTTTTATACAGATGGCAGTGTAGATATTTCCATGTTTATAGAGATGTCGGTGTAGATATTTCCATGTTCATTGAGATAGCTGTGTAGATATATCCATGTTCATAGAGATAGCAGTGAGTATATTTCCATGTTTATACAGATAGCAGTGTAGACATTTCCATTTTTATAGAGATAGCGGTTTAGATATTTCATATTTATACAGATAGAGGTGTAGATATTTCCATGTTTATACAGATTGCGGTGTAGATATTTCCATGTTTATACAGATCGTGGTGAAGATATTTCCATGTTTATACAGATCGCGGTGTAGATATTTCTATGTTTATAGAGATCGCATTGTAGATATTTCCAGGTTTATACAGATAGCGGTGTATATATTTCCATGTTTATACAGATAGCGGTGTAGATATTTCCATGTTTATACAGATGGCAGTGTAGATATTTCCATGTTTATAGAGATGGCGGTGTAGATATTTCCACGTTCAGTGAGATAGCGGTGTAGATATATCCATGTTCATAGAGATAGCAGTGAGGATATTTCCATGTTTATACAGATAGCAGTGTAGATATTTCCATTTTTATAGAGATAGCGGTTTTGATATTCCATATTTATACAGATAGAGGTGTAGTTATTTCCATGTTTACATAGATAGCGGTGTAGATATTTCCATATTTCTACAGATGATTGTGTAGATATTTCCATGTTTGTACAGATGGCAGTGTAGATATTTCCATGTTTATAAAGATAGCGGTGTAGATATTTTCATGTTTATTCAGATTTCGGAGGAGATATGTCAATGTTTATACAGATAGCAATGGATATATTTCCACGTTAATACACATAGCAGTGTAGATATTTCCATGTTTATACAGATCACGGTGTAGATATTTCCATGTTTATACAGATCATGTTGTAGATATTTCCATGTTTATACAGATCGCGGTGTTGATATTACCATGTTTATAAGGATAGAGTTGCAAATATTTCCACATTTATGCAGATAGCGGTTTAGTTATTAGCATGTTTATACAGATAGCGGTGTAGATATTTCCATGTTTATACAGATCGCGGTGTAGATATTTCCATGTTTATACAGATAGCGGTGTAGATAGTTCCATGTTTTTACTGATATTGGTGTAGATATTTCCATGTTTACACAGATTGCGGTGTAGATATTTCCATCTTTCTACAGATGGCATTGTAGATATTTCCATGATTATACAGAAGGCGGTGTAGATATTTCCATGTTTATATAGATGGTGGTATAGATATTACCATGTTTATACAGATAGCGGTGTAGATATTTCCATGTTTATACAGATAGCGGTGTAGATATTTCCATTTTTATACAGATGGCAGTGTAGATATTTCCATGTTTATAGAGATGTCGGTGTAGATATTTCCATGTTCATTGAGATAGCTGTGTAGATATATCCATGTTCATAGAGATAGCAGTGAGGATATTTCCATGTTTATACAGATAGCAGTGTAGATATTTCTATTTTTATAGAGATAGCGGTTTTGATATTTCATATTTATACAGATAGAGGTGTAGATATTTCCATGTTTATACAGATTGCGGTGTAGATATTTCCATGTTTATACAGATCGTGGTGGAGATATTTCCATGTTTATACAAATAGCGGTGTAGTTATTTCCATGTTTATACAGATAGCGGTGTCAATATTTCCATGTATATACAGATGGCTGTGTAGATATTTCCATGTTTATACAGATGGCTGTTTAGATATTTCCATGTTTATACAGATGACTTTGTAGGTATTTCCATTTTTATACAGATGGCGTTGTAGATATTTCCATGTTTATAGAGATAGCTGTGCAGATATTTCCATGTTTATACAGATAGCGGTGTAGATATATCCATGTTTATACAGATCGTGGTGTAGATATTGCCATGTTTATGCAGATCGCGGTGTAGATATTTCGATGTTTATACAGATAGCGGTGTAGATATTTCCATGTTTTTACAGATATTGGTGTAGATATTTCCATGTTTACACAGATTGCGGTGTAGATATTTCCATCTTTCTACAGATGGCATTGTAGATATTTCCATGATTATACAGATGGCGGTGTAGATATTTCCATGTTTATATACATGGTGGTGTAGATATTAACATGTTTATACAGATAGCGATGTAGATATTTCCATGTTTATACAGACAGCGGTGTAGATATTTCCATTTTTATACAGATGTCAGTGTAGATATTTCCATGTTTATAGAGATGTCGGTGTAGATATTTCCATGTTCATTGAGATAGCTGTGGAGATATATCCATGTTCACAGAGATAGCAGTGAGTATATTTCCATGTTTATACAGATAGCAGTGTAGACATTTCCATTTTTATAGAGATAGCGGTTTAGATATTTCATATTTATACAGATAGAGGTGTAGATATTTCCATGTTTATACAGATTGCGGTGTAGATATTTCCATGTTTATACAGATCGTGGTGAAGATATTTCCATGTTTATACAGATCGCGGTGTAGATATTTCTATGTTTATAGAGATCGCAGTGTAGATATTTCCAGGTTTATACAGATAGCGGTGTATATATTTCCATGTTTATACAGATAGCGGTGTAGATATTTCCATGTTTATACAGATGGCAGTGTAGATATTTCCATGTTTATAGAGATGGCGGTGTAGATATTTCCACGTTCATTGAGATAGCGGTGTAGATATATCCATGTTCATAGAGATAGCAGTGAGGATATTTCCATGTTTATACAGATAGCAGTGTAGATATTTCCATTTTTATAGAGATAGCGGTTTTGTTATTCCATATTTATACAGATAGAGGTGTAGTTATTTCCATGTTTATATAGATAGCGGTGTAGATATTTCCATATTTCTACAGATGACTGTGTAGATATTTCCATGTTTGTACAGATGGCAGTGTAGATATTTCCATGTTTATAGAGATAGCGGTGTAGATATTTTCATGTTTATTCAGATTTCGGAGGAGATATGTCAATGTTTATACAGATAGCAATGGATATATTTCCACGTTAATACACATAGCAGTGTAGATATTTCCATGTTTATACAGATCACGGTGTAGATATTTCCATGTTTATACAGATCATGTTGTAGATATTTCCATGTTTATACAGATCGCGGTGTTGATATTACCATGTTGATAAGGATAGAGTTGCAAATATTTCCACATTTATGCAGATAGCGGTTTAGTTATTAGCATGTTTATACAGATAGCGGTGTAGATATTTCCATGTATAAACAGATGTCTGTGTATATATTTCCATGTTTAAACAGATGGCGGTGTAGATATTTCCTTGTTTATACAAATAGCGGTGTAGTTATTTCCATGTTTATACAGATCACGGTGTAGTTATTTCCTTGTTTATACAAATAGCGGTGTAGTTATTTCCATGTTTATACAGATAGCGGTGTAGATATTTCCTTGTTTCTACAAATAGCGGTGTAGATATTTCCATGTTTATACAGATCACGGTGTAGATATTTCCTTGTTTATACAAATAGCGGTGTAGTTATTTCCATGTTTATACAGATAGCGGTGTAGATATTTCCATGTATATACAGATGGCTGTGTAGATATTTCCATGTTTATACAGAAGGCTGTGTAGATATTTCCATGTTTATAAAGATGACTTTGTAGGTATTTCCATGTTTATACAGATGGCTGTGTAGATATTTCCATGTTTATACAGATGACTTTGTAGGTATTTCCATTTTTATACAGATGGCGGTGAACATATTTCCATGTTTATAGAGATAGCTGTGTAGATATTTCCATGTTTATACAAATAGCAGTGTAGATATGTCCATGTTTATACAGAACGCGGTGTAGATATTTCCATGTTTATACAGATCGCGGTGTAGATATTTCCATGTTTATACAGATAGCGGTGTAGATATTTCCATGTTTTTACAGATACTGGTGTAGATATTTCCATGTTTACACACATTGCGGTGTAGATATTTCCATCTTTCTACAGATGGCATTGTAGATATTTCCATGTTTATACAGATGGCGGTGTATATATTTCCATGTTTATATAGATGGTGGTGTAGATATTACCATGTTTATACAGATAGCGGTGTAGATATTTCCATGTTTATGCAGATCGTGGTGAAGCTATTTCCATGTTTATACAGATCGCGGTGTAGATATTTCCATGTTTATTCAGATAACGGTGTAGATATTTCCATGTTTATACAGATCGTGGTGAAGATATTTCCATGTTTATACAGATAGCGGTGTAGATATTTCCATGTTTTTACAGATATTGGTGTAGATATTTCCATGTTTACACAGATTGCGGTGTAGATATTTCCATCTTTCTACTGATGGCATTGTAGATATTTCCATGTTTATACAGATGGCGGTGTAGATATTTCCATGTTTACATAGATGGTGGTGAAGATATTACAATGTTTATACAGATAGCGGTGTAGATATTTCCATGTTTATACAGATCGTGGTGAAGATATTTCCATGTTTATACAGACCGCGGTGTAGATATTTCCATGTTTATACAGATAGCGGTGTAGATATTTCCATGTTTATACAGATCGTGGTGAAGCTATTTCCATGTTTATACAGATCGCGGTGTAGATATTTCCATGTTTATACAGATAGCGGTGTAGATATATCCATGTTTATACAGATCGCAGTGTAGATATTTCCATGTTTATACAGATCGCGGTGTAATTTCCATGTTTATACAGATAGCGGTGTAGATATTTCCATGTTTTTACAGATATTGGTGTAGATATTTCCATGTTTACACAGATTGCGGTGTAGATATTTCCATCTTTCTACAGATGGCATTGTAGATATTTCCATCTTTATACAGATGGCGGTGTAGATATTTCCATGTTTATATAGATGGTGATGTAGATATTACCATGTTTATACAGATAGCGGTGTAGATATTTCCATATTTATACAGATCGTGGTGAAGATATTTCCATGTTTATACAGATCGCGGTGTAGATATTTCCATGTTTATACAGATAGCGGTGTAGATATTTCTATGTTTATAGAGATCGCAGTGTAGATATTTCCAGGTTTATACAGATAGCGGTGTATATATTTCCATGTTTATACAGATAGCGGTGTAGATATTTCCATGTTTATACAGATGGCAGTGTAGATATTTCCATGTTTATAGAGATGGCGGTGTAGATATTTCCACGTTCATTGAGATAGCGGTGTAGATATATCCATGTTCATAGAGATAGCAGTGAGGATATTTCCATGTTTATACAGATAGCAGTGTAGATATTTCCATTTTTATAGAGATAGCGGTTTTGATATTCCATATTTATACAGATAGAGGTGTTGTTATTTCCATGTTTATATAGATAGCGGTGTAGATATTTCCATATTTCTACAGATGACTGTGTAGATATTTCCATGTTTGTACAGATGGCAGTGTAGATATTTCCATGTTTATAGAGATAGCGGTGTAGATATTTTCATGTTCATTCAGATTTCGGAGGAGATATGTCAATGTTTATACAGATAGCAATGGATATATTTCCACGTTAATACACATAGCAGTGTAGATATTTCCATGTTTATACAGATCACGGTGTAGATATTTCCATGTTTATACAGATCATGTTGTAGATATTTCCATGTTTATACAGATCGCGGTGTTGATATTACCATGTTTATAAGGATAGAGTTGCAAATATTTCCACATTTATGCAGATAGCGGTTTAGTTATTAGCATGTTTATACAGATAGCGGTGTAGATATTTCCATGTTTATACAGATCGCGGTGTAGATATGTCCATGTTTATACAGATAGCGGTGTAGATATTTCCATGTTTTTACTGATATTGGTGTAGATATTTCCATGTTTACACAGATTGCGGTGTAGATATTTCCATCTTTCTACAGATGGCATTGTAGATATTTCCATGATTATACAGATGGCGGTGTAGATATTTCCAAGTTTATATAGATGGTGGTATAGATATTACCATGCTTATACAGATAGCGGTGTAGATATTTCCATGTTTATACAGATAGCGGTGTAGATATTTCCATTTTTATACAGATGGCAGTGTAGATATTTCCATGTTTATAGAGATGTCGGTGTAGATATTTCCATGTTCATTGAGATAGCTGTGTAGATATATCCATGTTCATAGAGATAGCAGTGAGGATATTTCCATGTTTATACAGATAGCAGTGTAGATATTTCCATTTTTATAGAGATAGCGGTTTTGATATTTCATATTTATACAGATAGAGGTGTAGATATTTCCATGTTTATACAGATTGCGGTGTAGATATTTCCATGTTTATACAGATCGTGGTGGAGATATTTCCATGTTTATACAAATAGCGGTGTAGTTATTTCCATGTTTATACAGATAGCGGTGTAAATATTTCCATGTATATACAGATGGCTGTGTAGATATTTCCATGTTTATACAGATG
This sequence comes from Pan troglodytes, assembly GCF_028858775.2. Lineage (NCBI taxonomy): Eukaryota > Metazoa > Chordata > Mammalia > Primates > Hominidae > Pan > Pan troglodytes. The sequence goes on from NC_072418.2 coordinate 63,026,260, forward strand.
GCTGTGTAGATATTTCCATGTTTATACAGATGACTTTGTAGGTATTTCCATTTTTATACAGATGGCGTTGTAGATATTTCCATGTTTATAGAGATAGCTGTGCAGATATTTCCATGTTTATACAGATAGCGGTGTAGATATATCCATGTTTATACAGATCGCGGTGTAGATATTTCCATGTTTATGCAGATCGTGGTGTAGATATTTCGATGTTTATACAGATAGCGGTGTAGATATTTCCATGTTTTTACAGATATTGGTGTAGATATTTCCATGTTTACACAGATTGCGGTGTAGATATTTCCATCTTTCTACAGATGGCATTGTAGATATTTCCATGATTATACAGATGGCGGTGTAGATATTTCCATGTTTATATACATGGTGGTGTAGATATTAACATGTTTATACAGATAGCGATGTAGATATTTCCATGTTTATACAGACAGCGGTGCAGATATTTCCATTTTTATACAGATGGCAGTGTAGGTATTTCCATGTTTATAGAGATGTCGGTGTAGATATTTCCATGTTCATTGAGATAGCTGTAGAGATATATCCATGTTCATAGAGAGAGCAGTGAGTATATTTCCATGTTTATACAGATAGCAGTGTAGACATTTCCATTTTTATAGAGATAGCGGTTTAGATATTTCATATTTATACAGATAGAGGTGTAGATATTTCCATGTTTATACAGATTGCGGTGTAGATATTTCCATGTTTATACAGATCGTGGTGAAGATATTTCCATGTTTATACAGATCGTGGTGTAGATATTTCTATGTTTATAGAGATCGCAGTGTAGATATTTCCAGGTTTATACAGATAGCGGTGTATATATTTCCATGTTTATACAGATAGCGGTGTAGATATTTCCATGTTTATACAGATGGCAGTGTAGATATTTCCATGTTTATAGAGATGGCGGTATAGATATTTCCACGTTCATTGAGATAGCGGTGTAGATATATCCATGTTCATAGAGATAGCAGTGAGGATATTTCCATGTTTATACAGATAGCAGTGTAGATATTTCCATTTTTATAGAGATAGCGGTTTTGATATTCCATATTTATACAGATAGAGGTGTAGTTATTTCCATGTTTATATAGATAGCGGTGTAGATATTTCCATATTTCTACAGATGACTGTGTAGATATTTCCATGTTTGTACAGATGGCAGTGTAGATATTTCCATGTTTATAGAGATAGCGGTGTAGATATTTTCATGTTTATTCAGATTTCGGAGGAGATATGTCAATGTTTATACAGATAGCAATGGATATATTTCCACGTTAATACACATAGCAGTGTAGATATTTCCATGTTTATACAGATCACGGTGTAGATATTTCCATGTTTATACAGATCATGTTGTAGATATTTCCATGTTTATACAGATCGCGGTGTTGATATTACCATGTTTATAAGGATAGAGTGGCAAATATTTCCACCTTAATGCAGATAGCGGTTTAGTTATTAGCATGTTTATACAGATAGCGGTGTAGATATTTCCATGTTTATACAGATCACGGTGTAGATATTTCCATGTTTATACAGATAGCGGTGTAGATATTTCCATGTTTTTACTGATATTGGTGTAGATATTTCCATGTTTACACAGATTGCGGTGTAGATATTTCCATCTTTCTACAGATGGCATTGTAGATATTTCCATGATTATACAGATGGCGGTGTAGATATTTCCATGTTTATATAGATGGTGGTATAGATATTACCATGCTTATACAGATAGCGGTGTAGATATTTCCATGTTTATACAGATAGCGGTGTAGATATTTCCATTTTTATACAGATGGCAGTGTAGATATTTCCATGTTTATAGAGATGTCGGTGTAGATATTTCCATGTTCATTGAGATAGCTGTGTAGATATATCCATGTTCATAGAGATAGCAGTGAGGATATTTCCATGTTTATACAGATAGCAGTGTAGATATTTCCATTTTTATAGAGATAGCGATTTTGATATTTCATATTTATACAGATAGAGGTGTAAATATTTCCATGTTTATACAGATTGCGGTGTAGATATTTCCATGTTTATACAGATCGTGGTGGAGATATTTCCATGTTTATACAAATAGCGGTGTAGTTATTTCCATGTTTATACAGATAGCGGTGTAAATATTTCCATGTATATACAGATGGCTGTGTAGATATTTCCATGTTTATACAGATGGCTGTGTAGATATTTCCATGTTTATACAGATGACTTTGTAGGTATTTCCATTTTTATACAGATGGCGTTGTAGATATTTCCATGTTTATAGAGATAGCTGTGCAGATATTTCCATGTTTATACAGATAGCGGTGTAGATATATCCATGTTTATACAGATCGCGGTGTAGGTATTTCCATGTTTATGCATATCGCGGTGTAGATATTTCGATGTTTATACAGATAGCGGTGTAGATATTTCCATCTTTCTACAGATGGCATTGTAGATATTTCCATGATTATACAGATGGCGGTGTAGATATTTCCTTGTTTATATAGATGGTGGTATAGATATTACCATGCTTATACAGATAGCGGTGTAGATATTTCCATGTTTATACAGATAGCGGTGTAGATATTTCCATTTTTATACAGATGGCAGTGTAGATATTTCCATGTTTATAGAGATGTCGGTGTAGATATTTCCATGTTCATTGAGATAGCTGTGTAGATATATCCATGTTCATAGAGATAGCAGTGAGGATATTTCCATGTTTATACAGATAGCAGTGTAGATATTTCCATTTTTATAGAGATAGCGATTTTGATATTTCATATTTATACAGATAGAGGTGTAAATATTTCCATGTTTATACAGATTGCGGTGTAGATATTTCCATGTTTATACAGATCGTGGTGGAGATATTTCCATGTTTATACAAATAGCGGTGTAGTTATTTCCATGTTTATACAGATAGCGGTGTAAATATTTCCATGTATATACAGATGGCTGTGTAGATATTTCCATGTTTATACAGATGGCTGTGTAGATATTTCCATGTTTATACAGATGACTTTGTAGGTATTTCCATTTTTATACAGATGGCGTTGTAGATATTTCCATGTTGATAGAGATAGCTGTGCAGATATTTCCATGTTTATACAGGTAGCGGTGTAGATATATCCATGTTTATACAGATCGCGGTGTAGATATTTCCATGTTTATGCAGATCGCGGTGTAGATATTTCGATGTTTATACAGATAGCGGTGTAGATATTTCCATGTTTTTACAGATATTGGTGTAGATATTTCCATGTTTACACAGATTGCGGTGTAGATATTTCCATCTTTCTACAGATGGCATTGTAGATATTTCCATGATTATACAGATGGCGGTGTAGATATTTCCATGTTTATATACATGGTGGTGTAGATATTAACATGTTTATACAGATAGCGATGTAGATATTTCCATGTTTATACAGACAGCGGTGTAGATATTTCCATTTTTATACAGATGGCAGTGTAGATATTTCCATGTTTATAGAGATGTCGGTGTAGATATTTCCATGTTCATTGAGATAGCTGTGGAGATATATCCATGTTCATAGAGATAGCAGTGAGTATATTTCCATGTTTATACAGATAGCAGTGTAGACATTTCCATTTTTATAGAGATAGCGGTTTAGATATTTCATATTTATACAGATAGAGGTGTAGATATTTCCATGTTTATACAGATTGCGGTGTAGATATTTCCATGTTTATACAGATCGTGGTGAAGATATTTCCATGTTTATACAGATCGCGGTGTAGATATTTCTATGTTTATAGAGATCGCAGTGTAGATATTTCCAGGTTTATACAGATAGCGGTGTATATATTTCCATGTTTATACAGATAGCGGTGTAGATATTTCCATGTTTATACAGATGGCAGTGTAGATATTTCCATGTTTATAGAGATGGCGGTATAGATATTTCCACGTTCATTGAGATAGCGGTGTAGATATATCCATGTTCATAGAGATAGCAGTGAGGATATTTCCATGTTTATACAGATAGCAGTGTAGATATTTCCATTTTTATAGAGATAGCGGTTTTGATATTCCATATTTATACAGATAGAGGTGTAGTTATTTCCATGTTTATATAGATAGCGGTGTAGATATTTCCATATTTCTACAGATGACTGTGTAGATATTTCCATGTTTGTACAGATGGCAGTGTAGATATTTCCATGTTTATAGAGATAGCGGTGTAGATATTTTCATGTTTATTCAGATTTCGGAGGAGATATGTCAATGTTTATACAGATAGCAATGGATATATTTCCACGTTAATACACATAGCAGTGTAGATATTTCCATGTTTATACAGATCACGGTGTAGATATTTCCATGTTTATACAGATCATGTTGTAGATATTTCCATGTTTATACAGATCGCGGTGTTGATATTACCATGTTTATAAGGATAGAGTGGCAAATATTTCCACATTAATGCAGATAGCGGTTTAGTTATTAGCATGTTTATACAGATAGCGGTGTAGATATTTCCATGTTTATACAGATCGCGGTGTAGATATTTCCATGTTTATACAGATAGCGGTGTAGATATTTCCATGTTTTTACTGATATTGGTGTAGATATTTCCATGTTTACACAGATTGCGGTGTAGATATTTCCATCTTTCTACAGATGGCAGTGTAGATATTTCCATGTTTATAGAGATAGCGGTGTAGATATTTTCATGTTTATTCAGATTTCGGAGGAGATATGTCAATGTTTATACAGATAGCAATGGATATATTTCCACGTTAATACACATAGCAGTGTAGATATTTCCATGTTTATACAGATCACGGTGTACATATTTCCATGTTTATACAGATCATGTTGTAGATATTTCCATGTTTATACAGATCGCGGTGTTGATATTACCATGTTTATAAGGATAGAGTTGCAAATATTTCCACATTTATGCAGATAGCGGTTTAGTTATTAGCATGTTTATACAGATAGCGGTGTAGATATTTCCATGTATAAACAGATGTCTGTGTATATATTTCCATGTTTAAACAGATGGCGGTGTAGATATTTCCTTGTTTATACAAATAGCGGTGTAGTTATTTCCATGTTTATACAGATCACGGTGCAGTTATTTCCTTGTTTATACAAATAGCGGTGTAGTTATTTCCATGTTTATACAGATAGCGGTGTAGATATTTCCTTGTTTCTACAAATAGCGGTGTAGATATTTCCATGTTTATACAGATCACGGTGTAGATATTTCCTTGTTTATACAAATAGCGGTGTAGTTATTTCCATGTTTATACAGATAGCGGTGTAGATATTTCCATGTATATACAGATGGCTGTGTAGATATTTCCATGTTTATACAGAAGGCTGTGTAGATATTTCCATGTTTATAAAGATGACTTTGTAGGTATTTCCATGTTTATACAGATGGCTGTGTAGATATTTCCATGTTTATACAGATGACTTTGTAGGTATTTCCATTTTTATACAGATGGCGGTGAACATATTTCCATGTTTATAGAGATAGCTGTGTAGATATTTCCATGTTTATACAAATAGCAGTGTAGATATGTCCATGTTTATACAGAACGCGGTGTAGATATTTCCATGTTTATACAGATCGCGGTGTAGATATTTCCATGTTTATACAGATAGCGGTGTAGATATTTCCATGTTTTTACAGATACTGGTGTAGATATTTCCATGTTTACACAGATTGCAGTGTAGATATTTCCATCTTTCTACAGATGGCATTGTAGATATTTCCATGTTTATACAGATGGCGGTGTATATATTTCCATGTTTATATAGATGGTGGTGTAGATATTACCATGTTTATACAGATAGCGGTGTAGATATTTCCATGTTTATACAGATCGTGGTGAAGCTATTTCCATGTTTATACAGATCGCGGTGTAGATATTTCCATGTTTATTCAGATAACGGTGTAGATATTTCCATGTTTATACAGATCGTGGTGAAGATATTTCCATGTTTATACAGATATCGGTGTAGATATTTCCATGTTTTTACAGATATTGGTGTAGATATTTCCATGTTTACACAGATTGCGGTGTAGATATTTCCATCTTTCTACTGATGGCATTGTAGATATTTCCATGTTTATACAGATGGCGGTGTAGATATTTCCATGTTTACATAGATGGTGGTGAAGATATTACAATGTTTATACAGATAGCGGTGTAGATATTTCCATGTTTATACAGATCGTGGTGAAGATATTTCCATGTTTATACAGACCGCGGTGTAGATATTTCCATGTTTATACAGATAGCGGTGTAGATATTTCCATGTTTATACAGATCGTGGTGAAGCTATTTCCATGTTTATACAGATCGCGGTGTAGATATTTCCATGTTTATACAGATAGCGGTGTAGATATATCCATGTTTATACAGATCGCAGTGTAGATATTTCCATGTTTATACAGATAGCGGTGTAATTTCCATGTTTATACAGATAGCGGTGTAGATATTTCCATGTTTTTACAGATATTGGTGTAGATATTTCCATGTTTACACAGATTGCGGTGTAGATATTTCCATCTTTCTACAGATGGCATTGTAGATATTTCCATCTTTATACAGATGGCGGTGTAGATATTTCCATGTTTATATAGATGGTGATGTAGATATTACCATGTTTATACAGATAGCGGTGTAGATATTTCCATATTTATACAGATCGTGGTGAAGATATTTCCATGTTTATACAGATCGCGGTGTAGATATTTCCATGTTTATACAGATAGCGGTGTAGATATTTCTATGTTTATAGAGATCGCAGTGTAGATATTTCCAGGTTTATACAGATAGCGGTGTATATATTTCCATGTTTATACAGATAGCGGTGTAGATATTTCCATGTTTATACAGATGGCAGTGTAGATATTTCCATGTTTATAGAGATGGCGGTGTAGATATTTCCACGTTCATTGAGATAGCGGTGTAGATATATCCATGTTCATAGAGATAGCAGTGAGGATATTTCCATGTTTATACAGATAGCAGTGTAGATATTTCCATTTTTATAGAGATAGCGGTTTTGATATTCCATATTTATACAGATAGAGGTGTTGTTATTTCCATGTTTATATAGATAGCGGTGTAGATATTTCCATATTTCTACAGATGACTGTGTAGATATTTCCATGTTTGTACAGATGGCAGTGTAGATATTTCCATGTTTATAGAGATAGCGGTGTAGATATTTTCATGTTTATTCAGATTTCGGAGGAGATATGTCAATGTTTATACAGATAGCAATGGATATATTTCCACGTTAATACACATAGCAGTGTAGATATTTCCATGTTTATACAGATCACGGTGTAGATATTTCCATGTTTATACAGATCATGTTGTAGATATTTCCATGTTTATACAGATCGCGGTGTTGATATTACCATGTTTATAAGGATAGAGTTGCAAATATTTCCACATTTATGCAGATAGCGGTTTAGTTATTAGCATGTTTATACAGATAGCGGTGTAGATATTTCCATGTTTATACAGATCGCGGTGTAGATATGTCCATGTTTATACAGATAGCGGTGTAGATATTTCCATGTTTTTACTGATATTGGTGTAGATATTTCCATGTTTACACAGATTGCGGTGTAGATATTTCCATCTTTCTACAGATGGCATTGTAGATATTTCCATGATTATACAGATGGCGGTGTAGATATTTCCATGTTTATATAGATGGTGGTATAGATATTACCATGCTTATACAGATAGCGGTGTAGATATTTCCATGTTTATACAGATAGCGGTGTAGATATTTCCATTTTTATACAGATGGCAGTGTAGATATTTCCATGTTTATAGAGATGTCGGTGTAGATATTTCCATGTTCATTGAGATAGCTGTGTAGATATATCCATGTTCATAGAGATAGCAGTGAGTATATTTCCATGTTTATACAGATAGCAGTGTAGACATTTCCATTTTTATAGAGATAGCGGTTTAGATATTTCATATTTATACAGATAGAGGTGTAGATATTTCCATGTTTATACAGATTGCGGTGTAGATATTTCCATGTTTATACAGATCGTGGTGAAGATATTTCCATGTTTATACAGATCGCGGTGTAGATATTTCTATGTTTATAGAGATCGCAGTGTAGATATTTCCAGGTTTATACAGATAGCGGTGTATATATTTCCATGTTTATACAGATAGCGGTGTAGATATTTCCATGTTTATACAGACGGCAGTGTAGATATTTCCATGTTTATAGAGATGGCGGTGTAGATATTTCCACGTTCATTGAGATAGCGGTGTAGATATATCCATGTTCATAGAGATAGCAGTGAGGATATTTCCATGTTTATACAGATAGCAGTGTAGATATTTCCATTTTTATAGAGATAGCGGTTTTGTTATTCCATATTTATACAGATAGAGGTGTAGTTATTTCCATGTTTATGTAGATAGCGGTGTAGATATTTCCATATTTCTACAGATGACTGTGTAGATATTTCCATGTTTGTACAGATGGCAGTGTAGATATTTCCATGTTTATAGAGATAGCGTTGTAGATATTTTCATGTTTATTCAGATTTCGGAGGAGATATGTCAATGTTTATACAGATAGCAATGGATATATTTCCACGTTAATACACATAGCAGTGTAGATATTTCCATGTTTATACAGATCACGGTGTAGATATTTCCATGTTTATACAGATCATGTTGTAGATATTTCCATGTTTATACAGATCGCGGTGTTGATATTACCATGTTGATAAGGATAGAGTTGCAAATATTTCCACATTTATGCAGATAGCGGTTTAGTTATTAGCATGTTTATACAGATAGCGGTGTAGATATTTCCATGTATAAACAGATGTCTGTGTATATATTTCCATGTTTAAACAGATGGCGGTGTAGATATTTCCTTGTTTATACAAATAGCGGTGTAGTTATTTCCATGTTTATACAGATCACGGTGTAGTTATTTCCTTGTTTATACAAATAGCGGTGTAGTTATTTCCATGTTTATACAGATAGCGGTGTAGATATTTCCTTGTTTCTACAAATAGCGGTGTAGATATTTCCATGTTTATACAGATCACGGTGTAGATATTTCCTTGTTTATACAAATAGCGGTGTAGTTATTTCCATGTTTATACAGATAGCGGTGTAGATATTTCCATGTATATACAGATGGCTGTGTAGATATTTCCATGTTTATACAGAAGGCTGTGTAGATATTTCCATGTTTATAAAGATGACTTTGTAGGTATTTCCATGTTTATACAGATGGCTGTGTAGATATTTCCATGTTTATACAGATGACTTTGTAGGTATTTCCATTTTTATACAGATGGCGTTGTAGATATTTCCATGTTTATAGAGATAGCTGTGCAGATACTTCCATGTTTATACAGATAGCGGTGTAGATATATCCATGTTTATACAGAACGCGGTGTAGATATTTCCATGTTTATGCAGATCGCGGTGTAGATATTTCCATGTTTATACAGATAGCGGTGTAGATATTTCCATGTTTTTACAGATACTGGTGTAGATATTTCCATGTTTACACAGATTGCGGTGTAGATATTTCCATCTTTCTACAGATGGCATTGTAGATATTTCCATGATTATACAGATGGCGGTGTAGATATTTCCATGTTTATATAGATGGTGGTGTAGATATTAACATGTTTATACAGATAGCGATGTAGATATTTCCATGTTTATACAGATCGTGGTGAAGATATTTCCATGTTTATACAGATCGCGGTGTAGATATTTCCATATTTATACAGATAACGGTGTAGATATTTCCATGTTTATACAGATCGTGGTGAAGATATTTCCATGTTTATACAGATAGCGGTGTAGATATTTCCATGTTTTTACAGATATTGGTGTAGATATTTCCATGTTTACACAGATTGCGGTGTAGATATTTCCATCTTTCTACTGATGGCATTGTAGATATTTCCATGTTTATACAGATGGCGGTGTAGATATTTCCATGTTTACATAGATGGTGGTGAAGATATTACAATGTTTATACAGATAGCGGTGTAGATATTTCCATGTTTATACAGATCGTGGTGAAGATATTTCCATGTTTATACAGACCGCGGTGTAGATATTTCCATGTTTATACAGATAGCGGTGTAGATATTTCCATGTTTATACAGATCGTGGTGAAGCTATTTCCATGTTTATACAGATCGCGGTGTAGATATTTCCATGTTTATACAGATAGCGGTGTAGATATATCCATGTTTATAGAGATCGCAGTGTAGATATTTCCATGTTTATACAGATCGCGGTGTAATTTCCATGTTTATACAGATAGCGGTGTAGATATTTCCATGTTTTTACAGATATTGGTGTAGATATTTCCATGTTTACACAGATTGCGGTGTAGATATTTCCATCTTTCTACAGATGGCATTGTAGATATTTCCATCTTTATACAGATGGCGGTGTAGATATTTCCATGTTTATATAGATGGTGATGTAGATATTACAATGTTTATACAGATAGCGGTGTAGATATTTCCATGTTTATACAGATCGTGGTGAAGATATTTCCATGTTTATACAGACCGCGGTGTAGATATTTCCATGTTTATACAGATAGCGGTTTAGATATTTCCATGTTATTACAGATCGTGGTGAAGCTATTTCCATGTTTATACAGATCGCGGTGTAGATATTTCCATGTTTATACAGATAGCGGTGTAGATATATCCACGTTTATACAGAAAGCAGTGTAGATATTTCCATGTTTATACAGATCACGGTGTAATTTCCATGTTTATACAGATAGCGGTGTAGATATTTCCATGTTTTTACAGATATTGGTGTAGATATTTCCATGTTTACACAGATTGCGGTGTAGATATTTCCATCTTTCTACAGATGGCATTGTAGATATTTCCATCTTTATACAGATGGCGGTGTAGATATTTCCATGTTTATATAGATGGTGATGTAGATATTACCATGTTTATACAGATAGCGGTGTAGATATTTCCATATTTATACAGATCGTGGTGAAGATATTTCCATGTTTATACAGATCGCGGTGTAGATATTTCCATGTTTATACAGATAGCGGTGTAGATATTTCCATGTTTATACAGATCGTGGTGAAGATATTTCCATGTTTATACAGATCGCGGTGTAGATATTTCCATGTTTATACAGATCGCGGTGTAGATATTTCCATGTTTATACAGATAGCGGTGTATATATTTCCATGTTTTTACAGATATTGGTGTAGATATTTCCATGTTTACACAGATTGCGGTGTAGATATTTCCATCTTTCTACAGATGGCATTGTAGATATTTCCATGATTATAGAGATGGCGGTGTAGATATTTCCATGTTTATACAGATAGCGGTGTAGATATTTCCATGTTTATACAGATCGTGGTGAAGATATTTCCATGTTTATACAGATCGCGGTGTAGATATTTCCATGTTTATACAGATAGCGGTGTAGATATTTCCTTGTTTATACAAATAGCGGTGTAGTTATTTCCATGTTTATACAGATAGCGGTGTAAATATTTCCATGTATATACAGATGGCTGTGTAGATATTTCCATGTTTATACAGATGGCTGTGTAGATATTTCCATGTTTATACAGATAACTTTGTAGGTATTTCCATTTTTATACAGATGGCGTTGTAGATATTTCCAAGTTTATAGAGATAGCTGTGCAGATACTTCCATGTTTATACAGATAGCGGTGTAGATATATCCATGTTTATACAGATCGCGGTGTAGATATTTCCATGTTTATGCAGATCGCGGTGTAGATATTTCGATGTTTATACAGATAGCGGTGTAGATATTTCCATGTTTTTACAGATATTGGTGTAGATATTTCCATGTTTACACAGATTGCGGTGTAGATATTTCCATCTTTCTACAGATGGCATTGTAGATATTTCCATGATTATACAGATGGCGGTGTAGATATTTCCATGTTTATATAGATGGTGGTGTAGATATTAACATGTTTATACAGATAGCGATGTAGATATTTCCATGTTTATACAGATCGTGGTGAAGCTATTTCCATGTTTATACAGATCGCGGTGTAGATATTTCCATGTTTATACAGATAACGGTGTAGATATTTCCATGTTTATACAGATCGTGGTGAAGATATTTCCATGTTTATACAGATAGCGGTGTAGATATTTCCATGTTTTTACAGATATTGGTGTAGATATTTCCATGTTTACACAGATTGCGGTGTAGATATTTCCATCTTTCTACTGATGGCATTGTAGATATTTCCATGTTTATACAGATGGCGGTGTAGATATTTCCATGTTTACATAGATGGTGGTGAAGATATTACAATGTTTATACAGATAATGGTGTAGATATTTCCATGTTTATACAGATCGTGGTGAAGATATTTCCATGTTTATACAGACCGCGGTGTAGATATTTCCATGTTTATACAGATAGCGGTGTAGATATTTCCATGTTATTACAGATCGTGGTGAAGCTATTTCCATGTTTATACAGATCGCGGTGTAGATATTTCCATGTTTATACAGATAGCGGTGTAGATATATCCATGTTTATACAGAACGCAGTGTAGATATTTCCATGTTTATACAGATCGCGGTGTAATTTCCATGTTTATACAGATAGCGGTGTAGATATTTCCATGTTTTTACAGATATTGGTGTAGATATTTCCATGTTTACACAGATTGCGGTGTAGATATTTCCATCTTTCTACAGATGGCATTGTAGATATTTCCATCTTTATACAGATGGCGGTGTAGATATTTCCATGTTTATATAGATGGTGATGTAGATATTACCATGTTTATACAGATAGTGGTGTAGATATTTCCATATTTATACAGATCGTGGTGAAGATATTTCCATGTTTATACAGATCGCGGTGTAGATATTTCCATGTTTATACAGATAGCGGTGAAGATATTTCCATGTTTATACAGATAACGGTGTAGATATTTCCATGTTTACACAGATCGTGGTGAAGATATTCCCATGTTTATACAGATAGCGGTGAGGATATTTCCATGTTTTTACAGATATTGGTGTAGATAATTCCATGTTTACACAGATGGCGGTGTAGATATTTCCATCTTTCTACTGATGGCATTGTAGATATTTCCATGTTTATACAGATGGCGGTGTAGATATTTCCATGTTTACATAGATGGTGGTGAAGATATTACAATGTTTATACAGATAGCGGTGTAGATATTTCCATGTTTATACAGATAGCGGTTTAGATATTTCCATGTTATTACAGATCGTGGTGAAGCTATTTCCATGTTTATACAGATCGCGGTGTAGATATTTCCATGTTTATACAGATAGCGGTGTAGATATATCCATGTTTATACAGAACGCAGTGTAGATATTTCCATGTTTATACAGATCACGGTGTAATTTCCATGTTTATACAGATAGCGGTGTAGATATTTCCATGTTTTTACAGATATTGGTGTAGATATTTCCATGTTTACACAGATTGCGGTGTAGATATTTCCATCTTTCTACAGATGGCATTGTAGATATTTCCATCTTTATACAGATGGCGGTGTAGATATTTCCATGTTTATATAGATGGTGATGTAGATATTACCATGTTTATACAGATAGCGGTGTAGATATTTCCATATTTATACAGATCGTGGTGAAGATATTTCCATGTTTATACAGATCGCGGTGTAGATATTTCCATGTTTATACAGATAGCGGTGTAGATATTTCCATGTTTATACAGATCGTGGTGAAGATATTTCCATGTTTATACAGATCGCGGTGTAGATATTTCCATGTTTATACAGATCGCCGTGTAGATATTTCCATGTTTATACAGATAGCGGTGTATATATTTCCATGTTTTTACAGATATTGGTGTAGATATTTCCATGTTTACACAGATTGCGGTGTAGATATTTCCATCTTTCTACAGATGGCATTGTAGATATTTCCATGATTATAGAGATGGCGGTGTAGATATTTCCATGTTTATATAGATAGCGGTGTAGATATTTCCATGTTTATACAGATCGTGGTGAAGATATTTCCATGTTTATACAGATCGCGGTGTAGATATTTCCATGTTTATACAGATAGCGGTGTAGATATTTCCTTGTTTATACAAATAGTGGTGTAGTTATTTCCATGTTTATACAGATAGCGGTGTAAATATTTCCATGTATATACAGATGGCTGTGTAGATATTTCCATGTTTATACAGATGGCTGTGTAGATATTTCCATGTTTATACAGATAACTTTGTAGGTATTTCCATTTTTATACAGATGGCGTTGTAGATATTTCCAAGTTTATAGAGATAGCTGTGCAGATACTTCCATGTTTATACAGATAGCGGTGTAGATATATCCATGTTTATACAGATCGCGGTGTAGATATTTCCATGTTTATGCAGATCGCGGTGTAGATATTTCGATGTTTATACAGATAGCGGTGTAGATATTTCCATGTTTTTACAGATATTGGTGTAGATATTTCCATGTTTACACAGATTGCGGTGTAGATATTTCCATCTTTCTACAGATGGCATTGTAGATATTTCCATGATTATACAGATGGCGGTGTAGATATTTCCATGTTTATATAGATGGTGGTGTAGATATTAACATGTTTATACAGATAGCGATGTAGATATTTCCATGTTTATACAGATCGTGGTGAAGCTATTTCCATGTTTATACAGATCGCGGTGTAGATATTTCCATGTTTATACAGATAACGGTGTAGATATTTCCATGTTTATACAGATCGTGGTGAAGATATTTCCATGTTTATACAGATAGCGGTGTAGATATTTCCATGTTTTTACAGATATTGGTGTAGATATTTCCATGTTTACACAGATTGCGGTGTAGATATTTCCATCTTTCTACTGATGGCATTGTAGATATTTCCATGTTTATACAGATGGCGGTGTAGATATTTCCATGTTTACATAGATGGTGGTGAAGATATTACAATGTTTATACAGATAATGGTGTAGATATTTCCATGTTTATACAGATCGTGGTGAAGATATTTCCATGTTTATACAGACCGCGGTGTAGATATTTCCATGTTTATACAGATAGCGGTGTAGATATTTCCATGTTATCACAGATCGTGGTGAAGCTATTTCTATGTTTATACAGATCGCGGTGTAGATATTTCCATGTTTATACAGATAGCGGTGTAGATATATCCATGTTTATACAGAACGCAGTGTAGATATTTCCATGTTTATACAGATCGCGGTGTAATTTCCATGTTTATACAGATAGCGGTGTAGATATTTCCATGTTTTTACAGATATTGGTGTAGATATTTCCATGTTTACACAGATTGCGGTGTAGATATTTCCATCTTTCTACAGATGGCATTGTAGATATTTCCATCTTTATACAGATGGCGGTGTAGATATTTCCATGTTTATACAGATAGTGGTGTAGATATTTCCATATTTATACAGATCGTGGTGAAGATATTTCCATGTTTATACAGATCGCGGTGTAGATATTTCCATGTTTATACAGATCGCGGTGTAGATATTTCCATGTTTATACAGATAGCGGTGTAGATATTTCCATGTTTATACAGATAGCGGTGTAGATATTTCCATGTTTTTACAGATATTGGTGTAGATATTTCCATGTTTACACAGATTGCGGTGTAGATATTTCCATCTTTCTACAGACGGCATTGTAGATATTTCCATGTTTATTCAGATGGCGGTGTAGGTATTTCCATGTTTATATAGATGGTGGTGTAGATATTACAATGTTTATACAGATAGTGGTGTAGATATTTCCATGTTTATACAGATCGTGGTGTGGATATTTCCATGTTTATACAGATCGCGGTTTAGATATTTCCATGTTTATACAGATCGCGGTGTAGATATTTCCATGTTTATACAGATAGCGGTGTAGATATTTCCATGTTTATACAGATCGTGGTGAAGATATTTCCATGTTTATACAGATCGCGGTGTAGATATTTCCATGTTTATACAGATCGCGGTGTAGATATTTCCATGTTTATACAGATAGCGGTGTATATATTTCCATGTTTTTACAGATATTGGTGTAGATATTTCCATGTTTACACAGATTGCGGTGTAGATATTTCCATCTTTCTACAGATGGCATTGTAGATATTTCCATGATTATAGAGATGGCGGTGTAGATATTTCCATGTTTATACAGATAGCGGTGTAGATATTTCCATGTTTATACAGATCGTGGTGAAGATATTTCCATGTTTATACAGATCACGGTGTAGATATTTCCTTGTTTATACAAATAGCGGTGTAGTTATTTCCATGTTTATACAGATAGCGGTGTAAATATTTCCATGTATATACAGATGGCTGTGTAGATATTTCCATGTTTATACAGATGGCTGTGTAGATATTTCCATGTTTATACAGATGACTTTGTAGGTATTTCCATTTTTATACAGATGGCGTTGTAGATATTTCCATGTTTATAGAGATAGCTGTGCAGATACTTCCATGTTTATACAGATAGCGGTGTAGATATATCCATGTTTATACAGATCGCGGTGTAGATATTTCCATGTTTATGCAGATCGCGGTGTAGATATTTCGATGTTTATATAGATAGCGGTGTAGATATTTCCATGTTTTTACAGATATAGGTGTAGATATTTCCATGTTTACACAGATTGCGGTGTAGATATTTACATCTTTCTACAGATGGCATTGTAGATATTTCCATGATTATACAGATGGCGGTGTAGATATTTCCATGTTTATATAGATGGTGGTGTAGATATTAACATGTTTATACAGATAGCGATGTAGATATTTCCATGTTTATACAGATCGTGGTGAAGCTATTTCCATGTTTATACAGATCGCGGTGTAGATATTTCCATGTTTATACAGATAACGGTGTAGATATTTCCATGTTTATGCAGATCGTGGTGAAGATATTTCCATGTTTATACAGATAGCGGTGTAGATATTTCCATGTTTTTACAGATATTGGTGTAGATATTTCCATGTTTACACAGATTGCGGTGTAGATATTTCCATCTTTCTACTGATGGCATTGTAGATATTTCCATGTTTATACAGATGGCGGTGTAGATATTTCCATGTTTACATAGATGGTGGTGAAGATATTACAATGTTTATACAGATAGCGGTGTAGATATTTCCATGTTTATACAGATCGTGGTGAAGATATTTCCATGTTTATACAGACCGCGGTGTAGATATTTCCATGTTTATACAGATAGCGGTGTAGTTATTTCCATGTTTATACAGATCGTGGTGAAGCTATTTCCATGTTTATACAGATCGCGGTGTAGATATTTCCATGTTTATACAGATAGCGGTGTAGATATATCCATGTTTATACAGATCGCAGTGTAGATATTTCCATGTTTATACAGATCGCGGTGTAATTTCCATGTTTATACAGATAGCGGTGTAGATATTTCCATGTTTTTACAGATATTGGTGTAGATATTTCCATGTTTACACAGATTGCGGTGTAGATATTTCCATCTTTCTACAGATGGCATTGTAGATATTTCCATCTTTATACAGATGGCGGTGTAGATATTTCCATGTTTATATAGATGGTGATGTAGATATTACCATGTTTATACAGATAGCGGTGTAGATATTTCCATATTTATACAGATCGTGGTGAAGATATTTCCATGATTATACAGATCGCGGTGCAGATATTTCCATGTTTATACAGATAGCGGTGTAGATATTTCCATGTTTTTACAGATATTGGTGTAGATATTTCCATGTTTACACAGATTGCAGTGTAGATATTTCCATCTTTCTACAGACGGCATTGTAGATATTTCCATGTTTATTCAGATGGCGGTGTAGGTATTTCCATGTTTATATAGATGGTGGTGTAGATATTACAATGTTTATACAGATAGTGGTGTAGATATTTCCATGTTTATACAGATCGTGGTGTGGATATTTCCATGTTTATACAGATCACGGTGTAGATATTTCCATGTTTATACAGATCGCGGTGTAGATATTTCCATGTTTATACAGATCGTGGTGTGGATATTTCCATGTTTATACAGATCGCGGTGCAGATATTTCCATGTTTATACAGATCGCGGTGTAGATATTTCCATGTTTATACAGATAGCGGTGTAGATACTTCCATGTTTATACAGATAGCGGTGTAGATATATCCATGTTTATACAGATCGCGGTGTAGATATTTCCATGTTTATGCAGATCGCGGTGTAGATATTTCGATGTTTATACAGATAGCGGTGTAGATATTTCCATGTTTTTACAGATATTGGTGTAGATATTTCCATGTTTACACAGATTGCGGTGTAGATATTTCCATGTTTATACAGATAGCGGTGTAGATATTTCCATGTTTATACAGATCGTGGTGAAGATATTTCCATGTTTATACAGATCGCGGTGTAGATATTTCTATGTTTATACAGATCGCGGTGTAGATATTTCCATGTTTATACAGATAGCGGTGTATATATTTCCATGTTTTTACAGATATTGGTGTAGATATTTCCATGTTTACACAGATTGCGGTGTAGATATTTCCATCTTTCTACAGATGGCATTGTAGATATTTCCATGATTATAGAGATGGCGGTGTAGATATTTCCATGTTTATACAGATAGCGGTGTAGATATTTCCATGTTTATACAGATCGTGGTGAAGATATTTCCATGTTTATACAGATCGCGGTGTAGATATTTCCATGTTTATACAGATCACGGTGTAGATATTTCCTTGTTTATACAAATAGCGGTGTAGTTATTTCCATGTTTATACAGATAGCGGTGTAAATATTTCCATGTATATACAGATGGCTGTGTAGATATTTCCATGTTTATACAGATGGCTGTGTAGATATTTCCATGTTTATACAGATGACTTTGTAGGTATTTCCATTTTTATACAGATGGCGTTGTAGATATTTCCATGTTTATAGAGATAGCTGTGCAGATACTTCCATGTTTATACAGATAGCGGTGTAGATATATCCATGTTTATACAGATCGCGGTGTAGATATTTCCATGTTTATGCAGATCGCGGTGTAGATATTTCGATGTTTATACAGATAGCGGTGTAGATATTTCCATGTTTTTACAGATATTGGTGTAGATATTTCCATGTTTACACAGATTGCGGTGTAGATATTTCCATCTTTCTACAGATGGCATTGTAGATATTTCCATGATTATACAGATGGCGGTGTAGATATTTCCATGTTTATATAGATGGTGGTGTAGACATTAACATGTTTATACAGATAGCGATGTAGATATTTCCATGTTTATACAGATCGTGGTGAAGCTATTTCCATGTTTATACAGATCGCGGTGTAGATATTTCCATGTTTATACAGATAACGGTGTAGATATTTCCATGTTTATACAGATCGTGGTGAAGATATTTCCATGTTTATACAGATAGCGGTGTAGATATTTCCATGTTTTTACAGATATTGGTGTAGATATTTCCATGTTTACACAGATTGCGGTGTAGATATTTCCATCTTTCTACTGATGGCATTGTAGATATTTCCATGTTTATACAGATGGCGGTGTAGATATTTCCATGTTTACATAGATGGTGGTGAAGATATTACAATGTTTATACAGATAGCGGTGTAGATATTTCCATGTTTATACAGATCGTGGTGAAGATATTTCCATGTTTATACTGACCGCGGTGCAGATATTTCCATGTTTATACAGATAGCGGTGTAGATATTTCCATGTTATTACAGATCGTGGTGAAGCTATTTCCATGTTTATACAGATCGCGGTGTAGATATTTCCATGTTTATACAGATAGCGGTGTAGATATTTCCATGTTTTTACAGATATTGGTGTAGATATTTCCATGTTTACACAGATTGCGGTGTAGATATTTCCATGTTTATACAGATGGCATTGTAGATATTTCCATCTTTATACAGATGGCGGTGTAGATATTTCCATGTTTATATAGATGGTGATGTAGATATTACCATGTTTATACAGATAGCGGTGTAGATATTTCCATATTTATACAGATCGTGGTGAAGATATTTCCATGATTATACAGATCGCGGTGTAGATATTTCCATGTTTATACAGATAGCGGTGTAGATATTTCCATGTTTATACAAATCGTGGTGAAGATATTTCCATGTTTATACAGATAGCGGTGTAGATATTTCCATGTTTTTACAGATATTGGTGTAGATATTTCCATGTTTACACAGATTGCGGTGTAGATATTTCCATCTTTCTACAGACGGCATTGTAGATATTTCCATGTTTATTCAGATGGCGGTGTAGATATTTCCATGTTTATATAGATGGTGGTGTAGATATTACAATGTTTATACAGATAGTGGTGTAGATATTTCCATGTTTATACAGATCGTGGTGTGGATATTTCCATGTTTATACAGATCACGGTGTAGATATTTCCATGTTTATACAGATCGCGGTGTAGATATTTCCATGTTTATACAGATCGTGGTGTGGATATTTCCATGTTTATACAGATCGCGGTGCAGATATTTCCATGTTCTTACAGATCGCGGTGTAGATATTTCCATGTTTATACAGATAGCGGTGTAGATACTTCCATGTTTATACAGATAGCGGTGTAGATATATCCATGTTTATACAGATCGCGGTGTAGATATTTCCATGTTTATGCAGATCGCGGTGTAGATATTTCGATGTTTATACAGATAGCGGTGTAGATATTTCTATGTTTTTACAGATATTGGTGTAGATATTTCCATGTTTACACAGATTGCGGTGTAGATATTTCCATCTTTCTACAGAAGGCATTGTAGATATTTCCATGATTATACAGATGGCGGTGTAGATATTTCCATGTTTATATAGATGGTGGTGTAGATATTAACATGTTTATACAGATAGCGATGTAGATATTTCCATGTTTATACAGATCGTGGTGAAGCTATTTCCATGTTTATACAGATCGCGGTGTAGATATTTCCATGTTTATACAGATAACGGTGTAGATATTTCCATGTTTATACAGATCGTGGTGAAGATATTTCCATGTTTATACAGATAGCGGTGTAGATATTTCCATGTTTTTACAGATATTGGTGTAGATGTTTCCATGTTTACACAGATTGCGGTGTAGATATTTCCATCTTTCTACTGATGGCATTGTAGATATTTCCATGTTTATACAGATGGAGGTGTAGATATTTCCATGTTTACATAGATGGTGGTGAAGATATTACAATGTTTATACAGATAGTGGTGTAGATATTTCCATGTTTATACAGATCGTGGTGAAGCTATTTCCATGTTTATACAGATCGCGGTGTAGATATTTCCATGTTTATACAGATAGCGGTGTAGATATATCCATGTTTATACAGATCGCAGTGTAGATATTTCCATGTTTATACAGATCGCGGTGTAATTTCCATGTTTATACAGATAGCGGTGTAGATATTTCCATGTTTTTACAGATATTGGTGTAGATATTTCCATGTTTACACAGATTGCGGTGTAGATATTTCCATCTTTCTACAGATGGCATTGTAGATATTTCCATCTTTATACAGATGGCGGTGTAGATATTTCCATGTTTATATAGATGGTGATGTAGATATTACCATGTTTATACAGATAGCGGTGTAGATATTTCCATATTTATACAGATCGTGGTGAAGATATTTCCATGTTTATACAGATCGCAGTGTAGATATTTCCATGTTTATACAGATAGCGGTGTAGATATTTCCATGTTTATACAAATCGTGGTGAAGATATTTCCATGTTTATACAGATAGCGGTGTAGATATTTCCATGTTTTTACAGATATTGGTGTAGATATTTCCATGTTTACACAGATTGCGGTGTAGATATTTCCATCTTTCTACAGACGGCATTGTAGATATTTCCATGGTTATTCAGATGGCGGTGTAGGTATTTCCATGTTTATATAGATGGTGGTGTAGATATTACAATGTTTATACAGATAGTGGTGTAGATATTTCCATGTTTATACAGATCGTGGTGTGGATATTTCCATGTTTATACAGATCGCGGTGTAGATATTTCCATGTTTATACAGATCGCGGTGTAGATATTTCCATGTTTATACAGATAGCGGTGTAGATATTTCCATGTATATACAGATCGTGGGGAAGATATTTCCATGTTTATACAGATCGCGGTGTAGATATTTCCATGTTTATACAGATCGCGGTGTAGATATTTCCATGTTTATACAGATAGCGGTGTATATATTTCCATGTTTTTACAGATATTGGTGTAGATATTTCCATGTTTACACAGATTGCGGTGTAGATATTTCCATCTTTCTACAGATGGCATTGTAGATATTTCCATGATTATAGAGATGGCGGTGTAGATATTTCCATGTTTATACAGATAGCGGTGTAGATATTTCCATGTTTATACAGATCACGGTGTACATATTTCCATGTTTATACAGATCATGTTGTAGTTATTTCCATGTTTATACAGATCGCGGTGTTGATATTACCATGTTTACAAGGATAGAGTTGCAAATATTTCCACATTTATGCAGATAGCGGTTTAGTTATTAGCATGTTTATACAGATAGCGGTGTAGATATTTCCATGTATAAACAGATGCCTGTGTATATATTTCCATGTTTAAACAGATGGCGGTGTAGATATTTCCTTGTTTATACAAATAGCGGTGTAGTTATTTCCATGTTTATACAGATCACGGTGTAGATATTTCCTTGTTTATACAAATAGCGGTGTAGTTATTTCCATGTTTATACAGATAGCGGTGTAGATATTTCCTTGTTTCTACAAATAGCGGTGTAGATATTTCCATGTTTATACAGATCACGGTGTAGATATTTCCTTGTTTATACAAATAGCGGAGTAGTTATTTCCATGTTTATACAGATAGCGGTGTAGATATTTCCATGTATATACAGATGGCTGTGTAGATATTTCCATGTTTATACAGAAATCTGTGTACATATTTCCATGTTTATAAAGATGACTTTGTAGGTATTTCCATGTTTATACAGATGGCTGTGTAGATATTTCCATGTTTATACAGATGACTTTGTAGGTATTTCCATTTTTATACAGATGGCGGTGAACATATTTCCATGTTTATAGAGATAGCTGTGTAGATATTTCCATGTTTATACAAATAGCAGTGTAGATATCTCCATGTTTATACAGAACGCGGTGTAGATATTTCCATGTTTATACAGATCGCGGTGTAGATATTTCCATGTTTATACAGATAGCGGTGTAGATATTTCCATGTTTTTACAGATATTGGTGTAGATATTTCCATGTTTACACAGATTGCGGTGTAGATATTTCCAACTTTCTACAGATGGCATTGTAGATGTTTCCATGTTTATACAGATGGCGGTGTAGATATTTCCATGTTTATATAGATGGTGGTGTAGATATTACCATGTTTATACAGATAGCGGTGTAGATATTTCCATGTTTATACAGATGGCGGTGTAGATATTTCCATGTTTATATAGATGGTGGTGTAGATATTACCATGTTTATACAGATAGCGGTGTAGATATTTCCATGTTTATACAGATCGTGGTGAAGCTATTTCCATGTTTATACGGATCGCGGTGTAGATATTTCCATGTTTATACAGATAACGGTGTAGATATTTCCATGTTTATTCAGATCGTGGTGAAGGTATTTCCATGTTTATACAGATAGCGGTGTAGATATTTCCATGTTTTTACAGATATTGGTGTAGATATTTCTATGTTTACACAGATTGCGGTGTAGATATTTCCATCTTTCTACAGATGGCATTGTAGATATTTCCATGTTTATACAGATGGCGGTGTGGATATTTCCATGTTTATATAGATGGTGGTGTAGATATTACAATGTTTATACAGATACCGGTGTAGATATTTCCATGTTTATACAGATCGTGGTGAAGTTATTTCCATGTTTATACAGATCGCGGTGTAGATATTTCCATGTTTATACAGATAGCGGTGTAGATATTTCCATGTTTATACAGATCGTGGTGAAGCTATTTCCATGTATATACAGATCGCGGTTTAGATATTTCCATGTTTATACAGATCACGGTGTAGATATTTCCTTGTTTATACAAATAGCGGTGTAGTTATTTCCATGTTTATACAGATAGCGGTGTAAATATTTCCATGTATATACAGATGGCTCTGTAGATATTTCCATGTTTATAGAGATAGCGGTGTAGATATTTCCATGTTTATACAGATAGCGGTGTAGATATTTCCATGTTTATACAGATGGCAGTGTAGATATTTCCATGTTTATAGAGATGGCGGTGTAGATATTTCCACGTTCATTGAGATAGCGGTGTAGATATATCCATGTTCATAGAGATAGCAGTGAGGATATTTCCATGTTTATACAGATAGCAGTGTAGATATTTCCATTTTTATAGAGATAGCGGTTTTGATATTCCATATTTATACAGATAGAGGTGTAGTTATTTCCATGTTTATAGAGATAGCGGTGTAGATATTTCCATATTTCTACAGATGACTCTGTAGATATTTCCATGTTTGTACAGATGGCAGTGTAGATATTTCCATGTTTATAGAGATAGCGGTGTAGATATTTTCATGTTTATTCAGATTTCGGAGGAGATATGTCAATGTTTATACAGATAGCAATGGATATATTTCCACGTTAATACACAAAGCAGTGTAGATATTTCCATGTTTATACAGATCACGGTGTAGATATTTCCATGATTATACAGATCATGTTGTAGATATTTCCATGTTTATACAGATCGCGGTGTTGATATTACCATGTTTATAAGGTTAGAGTTGCAAATATTTCCACATTTATGCAGATAGCGGTTTAGTTATTAGCATGTTTATACAGATAGCGGTGTAGATATTTCCATGTATAAACAGATGTCTGTGTATATATTTCCATGTTTAAACAGATGGCGGTGTAGATATTTCCTTGTTTATACAAATAGCGGTGTAGTTATTTCCATGTTTATACAGATCACGGTCTACATATTTCCTTGTTTATACAAATAGCGGTGTAGTTATTTCCATGTTTATACAGATAGCGGTGTAGATATTTCCTTGTTTCTACAAATAGCGGTGTAGATATTTCCATGTTTATACAGATCACGGTGTAGATATTTCCTTGTTTATACAAATAGCGGTGTAGTTATTTCCATGTTTATACAGATAGCGGTGTAGATATTTCCATGTATATACAGATGGCTGTGTAGATATTTCCATGTTTATACAGAAGGCTGTGTAGATATTTCCATGTTTATAAAGATGACTTTGTAGGTATTTCCATGTTTATACAGATGGCTGTGTAGATATTTCTATGTTTATACAGATGACTTTGTAGGTATTTCCATTCTTATACAGATGGCGGTGAACATATTTCCATTTTTATAGAGATAGCTGTGTAGATATTTCCATGTTTATACAAATAGCAGTGTAGATATGTCCATGTTTATACAGAATGCGGTGTAGATATTTCCATGTTTATACAGATCGCGGTGTAGATATTTCCATGTTTATACAGATAGCGGTGTAGATATTTCCATGTTTTTACAGATATTGGTGTAGATATTTCCATGTTTACACAGATTGCGGTGTAGATATTTCCAACTTTCTACAGATGGCATTGTAGATGTTTCCATGTTTATACAGATGGCGGTGTAGATATTTCCATGTTTATATAGATGGTGGTGTAGATATTACCATGTTTATATAAATGGTGGTGAAAATATTACCATGTTTATACAGATGGCGGTGTAGATATTTCCATGTTTATACAGATCGCGGTGTAGATATTTCCATGTTTATACAGATCGCGGTGAAGATATTTCCATGTTTATACAGACCGCGGTGTAGATATTTCCATGTTTATACAGATCGCGGTGTAGATATTTCCATGTTTATACAGATAGCGGTGTAGATATTTCCATGTTTATACAGATAGCCGTGTAGATATTTCCATGTTTATACAGATCGCGGTGAAGATATTTCCATGTTTATACAGATCGCGGTGTAGATATTTCCATGTTTATACAGATCGCGGTGTAATTTCCATGTTTATACAGATAGCGGTGTAGATATTTCCATGTTTTTACAGATATTGGTGTAGATATTTCCATGTTTACACAGATTGCGGTGTAGATATTTCCATCTTTCTACAGATGGCATTGTAGATATTTCCATCTTTATACAGATGGCGGTGTAGATATTTCCATGTTTATATAGATGGTGATGTAGATATTACCATGTTTATACAGATAGCGGTGTAGATATTTCCATATTTATACAGATCGTGGTGAAGATATTTCCATGTTTATACAGATCGCGGTGTAGATATTTCCATGTTTATACAGATAGCGGTGTAGATATTTCTATGTTTATAGAGATCGCAGTGTAGATATTTCCAGGTTTATACAGATAGCGGTGTATATATTTCCATGTTTATACAGATAGCGGTGTAGATATTTCCATGTTTATACAGATGGCAGTGTAGATATTTCCATGTTTATAGAGATGGCGGTGTAGATATTTCCACGTTCATTGAGATAGCGGTGTAGATATATCCATGTTCATAGAGATAGCAGTGAGGATATTTCCATGTTTATACAGATAGCAGTGTAGATATTTCCATTTTTATAGAGATAGCGGTTTTGATATTCCATATTTATACAGATAGAGGTGTTGTTATTTCCATGTTTATATAGATAGCGGTGTAGATATTTCCATATTTCTACAGATGACTGTGTAGATATTTCCATGTTTGTACAGATGGCAGTGTAGATATTTCCATGTTTATAGAGATAGCGGTGTAGATATTTTCTGTTTATTCAGATTTCGGAGGAGATATGTCAATGTTTATACAGATAGCAATGGATATATTTCCACGTTAATACACATAGCAGTGTAGATATTTCCATGTTTATACAGATCACGGTGTAGATATTTCCATGTTTATACAGATCATGTTGTAGATATTTCCATGTTTATACAGATCGCGGTGTTGATATTACCATGTTGATAAGGATAGAGTTGCAAATATTTCCACATTTATGCAGATAGCGGTTTAGTTATTAGCATGTTTATACAGATAGCGGTGTAGATATTTCCATGTTTATACAGATCGCGGTGTAGATATGTCCATGTTTATACAGATAGCGGTGTAGATATTTCCATGTTTTTACTGATATTGGTGTAGATATTTCCATGTTTACACAGATTGCGGTGTAGATATTTCCATCTTTCTACAGATGGCATTGTAGATATTTCCATGATTATACAGATGGCGGTGTAGATATTTCCATGTTTATATAGATGGTGGTATAGATATTACCATGCTTATACAGATAGCGGTGTAGATATTTCCATGTTTATACAGATAGCGGTGTAGATATTTCCATTTTTATACAGATGGCAGTGTAGATATTTCCATGTTTATAGAGATGTCGGTGTAGATATTTCCATGTTCATTGAGATAGCTGTGTAGATATATCCATGTTCATAGAGATAGCAGTGAGTATATTTCCATGTTTATACAGATAGCAGTGTAGACAGTTCCATTTTTATAGAGATAGCGGTTTAGATATTTCATATTTATACAGATAGAGGTGTAGATATTTCCATGTTTATACAGATTGCGGTGTAGATATTTCCATGTTTATACAGATGGCATTGTAGATATTTCCATGTTTATACACATGGCGGTGTAGATATTTCCATGTTTACATAGATGGTGGTGAAGATATTACAATGTTTATACAGATAGCGGTGTAGATATTTCCATGTTTATACAGATCGTGGTGAAGATATTTCCATGTTTATACAGACCGCGGTGTAGATATTTCCATGTTTATACAGATAGCGGTGTAGATATTTCCATGTTTATACAGATCGTGGTGAAGCTATTTCCATGTTTATACAGATCGCGGTGTAGATATTTCCATGTTTATACAGATAGCGGTGTAGATATATCCATGTTTATACAGATCGCAGTGTAGATATTTCCATGTTTATACAGATCGCGGTGTAATTTCCATGTTTATACAGATAGCGGTGTAGATATTTCCATGTTTTTACAGATATTGGTGTAGATATTTCCATGTTTACACAGATTGCGGTGTAGATATTTCCATCTTTCTACAGATGGCATTGTACATATTTCCATCTTTATACAGATGGCGGTTTAGATATTTCCATGTTTATATAGATGGTGATGTAGATATTACCATGTTTATACAGATAGCGGTGTAGATATTTCCATATTTATACAGATCGTGGTGAAGATATTTCCATGTTTATACAGATCGCGGTGTAGATATTTCCATGTTTATACAGATAGCGGTGTAGATATTTCCATGTTTATACAAATCGTGGTGAAGATATTTCCATGTTTATACAGATAGCGGTGTAGATATTTCCATGTT
Source organism: Pan troglodytes (assembly GCF_028858775.2). NCBI lineage: Eukaryota > Metazoa > Chordata > Mammalia > Primates > Hominidae > Pan > Pan troglodytes. The sequence goes on from NC_072418.2 coordinate 63,054,815, forward strand.
TTTACAGATATTGGTGTAGATATTTCCATGTTTACACAGATTGCGGTGTAGATATTTCCATCTTTCTACAGACGGCATTGTAGATATTTCCATGTTTATTCAGATGGCTGTGTAGGTATTTCCATGTTTATATAGATGGTGGTGTAGATATTACAATGTTTATACAGATAGTGGTGTAGATATTTCCATGTTTATACAGATCCTGGTGTGGATATTTCCATGTTTATACAGATCTCGGTGTAGATATTTCCATGTTTATACAGATCACGGTGTAGATATTTCCATGTTTATACAGATAGCGGTGTAGATATTTCCATGTTTATACAGATCGTGGTGAAGATATTTCCATGTTTATACAGATCGCGGAGTAGATACTTCCATGTTTATACAGATCGCTGTGTAGATATTTCCATGTTTATACAGATCGCGGTGTAGATATTTCCATGTTTATACAGATAGCGGTGTAGATATTTCCATGTTTTTACAGATATTGGTGTAGATATTTCCATGTTTACACAGATTGCGGTGTAGATATTTCCATCTTTCTACAGATGGCATTGTAGATATTTCCATGATTATAGAGATGGCGGTGTAGATATTTCCATGTTTATATAGATGGTGGTGTAGATATTACCATGTTTATACAGATAGCGGTGTAGATATTTCCATGTTTATACAGATAGCGGTGTAGATATTTCCATTTTTATACAGATGGCAGTGTAGATATTTCCATGTCTATAGAGATGTCGGTGTAGATATTTCCATGTTCATTGAGATAGCTGTGTAGATATATCCATGTTCATAGAGATAGCAGTGAGGATATTTCCATGTTTATAAAGATAGCAGTGTAGATATTTCCATTTTTATAGAGATAGCAGTTTTGATATTTCATATTTATACAGATAGAGGTGTAGATATTTCCATGTTTATACAGATTGCGGTGTAGATATTTCCATGTTTATACAGATCGTGGTGAAGATATTTCCATGTTTATACAGATCGCGGTGTAGATATTTCTATGTTTATACAGATCGCAGTGTAGATATTTCCATGTTTATACAGATAGCGGTGTATATATTTCCATGTTTATACAGATAGCGGTGTTGATATTTCCATGTTTATACAGATGGCAGTGTAGATATTTCCATGTTTATAGAGATGGCGGTGTAGATATTTCCACGTTCATTGAGATAACGGTGTAGATATATCCATGTTCATAGAGATAGCAGTGAGGATATTTCCTTGTTTATACAGATAGCAGTGTAGATATTTCCATTTTTATAGAGATAGCGGTTTTGATATTTCATATTTATACAGATAGAGGTGTAGTTATTTCCATGTTTATAGAGATAGCGGTGTAGATATTTCCATATTTCTACAGATGACTGTGTAGATATTTCCATGTTTGTACAGATGGCACTGTAGATATTTCCATGTTTATAGAGATAGCGGTGTAGATATTTTCATGTTTATTCAGATTGCGGTGGAGATATGTCAATGTTTATACAGATAGCAATGGATATATTTCCACGTTAATACACATAGCAGTGTAGATATTTCCATGTTTATACAGATCACGGTGTAGATATTTCCATGTTTATACAAATCATGTTGTAGATATTTCCATGTTTATACAGATCTCGGTGTAGATATTACCATGTTTATAAGGATAGAGGTGCAAATATTTCCATATTTATGCAGATAGCGGTTTAGTTATTAGCAGGTTTATACAGATAGTGGTGTAGATATTTCCAAGTATAAACAGATGTCTGTGTATATATTTCCATGTGTATACAGATGGAGGTGTAGATATTTCCTTGTTTATACAAATAGCGGTGTAGTTATTTACATGTTTATACAGATCACGGTGTAGATATTTCCTTGTTTATAGAAATAGCGGTGTAGTTATTTCCATGTTTATACAAATCGTGGTGAAGATATTTCCATGTTTATACAGATCGCGGTGTAGATATTTCCATGTTTATACAGATTGCGGTGTAGATATGTCCATGTTTATACAGATAGCGGTGTAGATATTTCCATGTTTTTACTGATATTGGTGTAGATATTTCCATGTTTACACAGATTGCGGTGTAGATATTTCCATCTTTCTACAGATGGCATTGTAGATATTTCCATGATTATACAGATGGCGGTGTAGATATTTCCATGTTTATATAGATGGTGGTATAGATATTACCATGTTTATACAGATAGCGGTGTAGATATTTCCATGTTTATACAGATAGCGGTGTAGATATTTCCATTTTTATACAGATATCGGTGTAGATATTTCCATTTTTATACAGATGGCAGTGTAGATATTTCCATGTTTATAGAGATGTCGGTGTAGATATTTCCATGTTCATTGAGATAGCTGTGTAGATATATCCATGTTCATAGAGATAGCAGTGAGGATATTTCCATGTTTATACAGATAGCAGTGTAGATATTTCCATTTTTATAGAGATAGCGGTTTTGATATTTCATATTTATACAGATAGAGGTGTTGATATTTCCATGTTTATACAGATTGCGGTGTATATATTTCCATGTTTATACAGATCGTGGTGAAGATATTTCCATGTTTATACAGATCGCGGTGTAGATATTTCCATGTTTATACAGATCGCAGTGTAGATATTTCCATGTTTATACAGATAGCGGTGTATATATTTCCATGTTTATACAGATAGCGGTGTAGATATTTCCATGTTTATACAGATGGCAGTGTAGATATTTCCATGTTTATAGAGATGGCGGTGTAGATATTTCCACGTTCATTGAGATAGCGGTGTAGATATATCCATGTTCATAGAGATAGCAGTGAGTATATTTCCATGTTTATACAGATAGCAGTGTAGATATTTCCATTTTTATAGAGATAGCGGTTTTGATATTTCATATTTATACAGATAGCGGTGTAGTTATTTCCATGTTTATACAGATAGCGGTGTAGATATTTCCATGTATATACAGATGGCTGTGTAGATATTTCCATGTTTATACAGATGGCTGTGTAGATATTTCCATGTTTATACAGATACGGTTGTAGATATTTCCATGTTTATACAGATTGCGGTGTAGATATTTCCATGTTTATACAGATAGCTGTGGAGATATTTCCATGTTTATACAGATAGCGGTGTAGATATTTCCATGTTTATACGATCGCGGTGTAGATATTTCCATGTTTATACAGATCGCGGTGTAGATATTTCCATGTTTATACAGATCACGGTGTAGATATTTCCATGTTTATACAGATATTGGTGTAGATATTTCCATGTTTATGCAGATAGCGGTGTAGATATTTCCATCTTTATACAGATAGCATTGTAGATATTTCCATGTATTATACAGATGGCGGTGTAGATATTTCCATGTTTATACAGATGGTGGTGTAGATATTAACATGTTTATACAGATAGCGATGTAGATATTTCCATGTTTATACAGATCGTGGTGAAGCTATTTCCATGTTTATACAGATCGCAGTGTAGATATTTCCATGTTTATACAGATAACGGTGTAGATATTTCCATGTTTATACAGATCGTGGTGAAGATATTTCCATGTTTATACAGATAGCGGTGTAGATATTTCCATGTTTTTACAGATATTGGTGTAGATATTTCCATGTTTACACAGATTGCGGTGTAGATATTTCCATCTTTCTACTGATGGCATTGTAGATATTTCCATGTTTATACAGATGGCGGTGTAGATATTTCCATGTTTACATAGATGGTGGTGTAGATATTACAATGTTTATACAGATAGTGGTGTAGATATTTCCATGTTTATACAGATCGTGGTGTGGATATTTCCATGTTTATACAGATCGCGGTGTAGATATTTCCATGTTTATACAGATCGCGGTGTAGATATTTCCATGTTTATACAGATAGCGGTGTAGATATTTCCATGTTTATACAGATCGTGGTGAAGATATTTCCATGTTTATACAGATCGCGGTGTAGATATTTCCATGTTTATACAGATCGCGGTGTAGATATTTCCATGTTTATACAGATCGCGGTGTAGATATTTCCATGTTTATACAGATAGCGGTGTAGATATTTCCATGTTTTTACAGATATTGGTGTAGATATTTCCATGTTTACACAGATTGCGGTGTAGATATTTCCATCTTTCTACAGATGGCATTGTAGATATTTCCATGATTATAGAGATGGCGGTGTAGATATTTCCATGTTTATATAGATGGTGGTGTAGATATTACCATGTTTATACAGATAGCGGTGTAGATATTTCCATGTTTATACAGATAGTGGTGTAGATATTTCTATTTTTATACAGATGGCAGTGTAGATATTTCCATGTCTATAGAGATGTCGGTGTAGATATTTCCATGTTCATTGAGATAGCTGTGTAGATATATCCATGTTCATAGAGATAGCAGTGAGGATATTTCCATGTTTATAAAGATAGCAGTGTAGATATTTCCATTTTTATAGAGATAGCAGTTTTGATATTTCATATTTATACAGATAGAGGTGTAGATATTTCCATGTTTATACAGATTGCGGTGTAGATATTTCCATGTTTATACAGATCGTGGTGAAGATATTTCCATGTTTATACAGATCGCGGTGTAGATATTTCTATGTTTATACAGATCGCAGTGTAGATATTTCCATGTTTATACAGATAGCGGTGTATATATTTCCATGTTTATACAGATAGCGGTGTTGATATTTCCATGTTTATACAGATGGCAGTGTAGATATTTCCATGTTTATAGAGATGGCGGTGTAGATATTTCCACGTTCATTGAGATAACGGTATAGATATATCCATGTTCATAGAGATAGCAGTGAGGATATTTCCATGTTTATACAGATAGCAGTGTAGATATTTCCATTTTTATAGAGACAGCGGTTTTGATATTTCATATTTATACAGATAGAGGCGTAGTTATTTCCATGTTTATAGAGATAGCGGTGTAGATATTTCCATATTTCTACAGATGACTGTGTAGATATTTCCATGTTTGTACAGATGGCACTGTAGATATTTCCATGTTTAGAGAGATAGCGGTGTAGATATTTTCATGTTTATTCAGATTGCGGTGGAGATATGTCAATGTTTATACAGATAGCAATGGATATATTTCCACGTTAATACACATAGCAGTGTAGATATTTCCGTGTTTATACAGATCACGGTGTAGATATTTCCATGTTTATACAAATCATGTTGTAGATATTTCCATGTTTATACAGATCTCGGTGTTGATATTACCATGTTTATAAGGATAGAGGTGCAAATATTTCCATATTTATGCAGATAGCGGTTTAGTTATTAGCAGGTTTATACAGATAGCGGTGTAGATATTTCCATGTATAAACAGATGTCTGTGTATATATTTCCATGTGTATACAGATGGAGGTGTAGATATTTCCTTGTTTATACAAATAGCGGTGTAGTTATTTACATGTTTATACAGATCACGGTGTAGATATTTCCTTGTTTATACAAATAGCGGTGTAGTTATTTCCATGTTTATACAAATCGTGGTGAAGATATTTCCATGTTTATACAGATCGCGGTGTAGATATTTCCATGTTTATACAGATCGCGGTGTAGATATTTCCATGTTTATACAGATAGCGGTGTAGATATTTCCATGTTTTTACTGATATTGGTGTAGATATTTCCATGTTTACACAGATTGCGGTGTAGATATTTCCATCTTTCTACAGATGGCATTGTAGATATTTGCATGATTATACAGATGGCGGTGTAGATATTTCCATGTTTATATAGATGGTGGTATAGATATTACCATGTTTATACAGATAGCGGTGTAGATATTTCCATGTTTATACAGATAGCGGTGTAGATATTTCCATTTTTATACAGATGGCAGTGTAGATATTTCCATGTTTATAGAGATGTCGGTGTAGACATTTCCATGTTCATTGAGATAGCTGTGTAGATATATCCATGTTCATAGAGATAGCAGTGAGGATATTTCCATGTTTATACAGATAGCAGTGTAGATATTTCCATTTTTATAGAGATAGCAGTTTTGATATTTCATATTTATACAGATAGAGGTGTAGATATTTCCATGTTTATACAGATTGCCGTGTAGATATTTCCATGTTTATACAGATCGTGGTGAAGATATTTCCATGTTTATACAGATCGCGGTGTAGATATTTCCATGTTTATACAGATCGCAGTGTAGATATTTCCACGTTTATACAGATAGCGGTGTATATATTTCCATGTTTATACAGATAGCGGTGTAGATATTTCCATGTTTATACAGATGGCAGTGTAGATATTTCCATGTTTATAGAGATGGCGGTGTAGATATTTCCACGTTCATTGAGATAGCGGTGTAGATATATCCATGTTCATAGAGATAGCAGTGAGTATATTTCCATGTTTATACAGATAGCAGTGTAGATATTTCCATTTTTATAGAGATAGCGGTTTTGATATTTCATATTTATACAGATAGAGGTGTAGTTATTTCCATGTTTATAGAGATAGCGGTGTAGATATTTCCATATTTCTACAGATGACTGTGTAGATATTTCCATGTTTGTACAGATATCAGTGTAGATATTTCCATGTTTATAGAGATAGCGGATTAGATATTTTCATGTTTATACAGATTGCGGTGGAGATATGTCAATGTTTATACAGATAGCAATGGATATATTTCCATGTTAATACACATAGCAGTGTAGATATTTCCATGTTTATACAGATCACGGTGTAGATATTTCCATGTTTATAAGGATAGAGGTGCAAATATTTCCACATTTATGCAGATAGCGGTTTAGTTATTAGCAGGTTTATACAGATAGTGGTGTAGATATTTCCATGTATAAACAGATGTCTGTGTATATATTTCCATGTTTATACAGATGGAGGTGTAGATATTTCCTAGTTTATACAAATAGCCGTGTAGTTATTTCCATGTTTATACAGATCACGGTGTAGATATTTCCTTGTTTATACAAATAGCGGTGTAGTTATTTCCATGTTTATACAAATCGTGGTGAAGATATTTCCATGTTTATACAGATCGCGGTGTAGATATTTCCATGTTTATACAGATTGCGGTGTAGATATGTCCATGTTTATACAGATAGCGGTGTAGATATTTCCATGTTTTTACTGATATTGGTGTAGATATTTCCATGTTTACACAGATTGCGGTGTAGATATTTCCATCTTTCTACAGATGGCATTGTAGATATTTCCATGATTATACAGATGGCGGTGTAGATATTTCCATGTTTATATAGATGGTGGTATAGATATTACCATGTTTATACAGATAGCGGTGTAGATATTTCCATGTTTATACAGATAGCGGTGTAGATATTTCCATTTTTATACAGATATCGGTGTAGATATTTCCATTTTTATACAGATGGCAGTGTAGATATTTCCATGTTTATAGAGATGTCGGTGTAGATATTTCCATGTTCATTGAGATAGCTGTGTAGATATATCCATGTTCATAGAGATAGCAGTGAGGATATTTCCATGTTTATACAGATAGCAGTGTAGATATTTCCATTTTTATAGAGATAGCGGTTTTGATATTTCATATTTATACAGATAGAGGTGTTGATATTTCCATGTTTATACAGATTGCGGTGTAGATATTTCCATGTTTATACAGATCGTGGTGAAGATATTTCCATGTTTATACAGATCGCGGTGTAGATATTTCCATGTTTATACAGATCGCAGTGTAGATATTTCCATGTTTATACAGATAGCGGTGTATATATTTCCATGTTTATACAGATAGCGGTGTAGATATTTCCATGTTTATACAGATGGCAGTGTAGATATTTCCATGTTTATAGAGATGGCGGTGTAGATATTTCCACGTTCATTGAGATAGCGGTGTAGATATATCCATGTTCATAGAGATAGCAGTGAGTATATTTCCATGTTTATACAGATAGCAGTGTAGATATTTCCATTTTTATAGAGATAGCGGTTTTGATATTTCATATTTATACAGATAGAGGTGTAGTTATTTCCATGTTTATAGAGATAGCGGTGTAGATATTTCCATATTTCTACAGATGACTGTGTAGATATTTCCATGTTTGTACAGATATCAGTGTAGATATTTCCATGTTTATAGAGATAGCGGTTTAGATATTTTCATGTTTATACAGATTGCGGTGGAGATATGTCAATGTTTATACAGATAGCAATGGATATATTTCCATGTTAATACACATAGCAGTGTAGATATTTCCATGTTTATACGATCACGGTGTAGATATTTCCATGTTTATACAGATCATGTTGTAGATATTTCCATGTTTATACAGATCACGGTGTTGATATTACCATGTTTATAAGGATAGAGGTGCAAATATTTCCACATTTATGCAGATAGCGGTTTAGTTATTAGCAGGTTTATACAGATAGTGGTGTAGATATTTCCATGTATAAACAGATGTCTGTGTATATATTTCCATGTTTATACAGATGGAGGTGTAGATATTTCCTTGTTTATACAAATAGCGGTGTAGTTATTTCCATGTTTATACAGATCACGGTGTAGATATTTCCTTGTTTATACAAATAGCGGTGTAGTTATTTCCATGTTTATACAGATAGAGGTGTAGATATTTCCTTGTTTCTACAAATAGCGGTGTAGATATTTCCATGTTTATACAGATCACGGTGTAGATATTTCCTTGTTTATACAAATAGCGGTGTAGTTATTTCCATGTTTATACAAATAGCGGTGTAGATATTTCCATGTATATACAGATGGCTGTGTAGATATTTCCATGTTTATACAGATGGCTGTGTAGATATTTCCATGTTTATACAGATGACTTTGTAGGTATTTATATTTTTATACAGATGGCGGTGAACATATTTCCATGTTTATAGAGATAGCTGTGTAGATATTTCCATGTTTATAGAAATAGCAGTGTAGATATATCCATGTTTATACAGATCGCGGTGTAGATATTTCCATGTTTATATAGAACGCGGTGTAGATATTTCCATGTTTATACAGATAGCGGTGTAGATATTTCCATGTTTTTACAGATATTGGTGTAGATATTTCCATGTTTACACAGATTGCGGTGTAGATATTTCCATCTTTCTACAGATGGCATTGTAGATATTTCCATGTTTATACAGATAGCGGTGTAGGTATTTCCATGTTTATACAGATCGTGGTGAAGATATTTCCATGTTTATACAGATCGCGGTGTAGATATTTCCATGTTTATACAGATCGCGGTGTAGATATTTCCATGTTTATACAGATAGCGGTGTATATATTTCCATGTTTTTACAGATATTGGTGTAGATATTTCCATGTTTACACAGATTGCGGTGTAGATATTTCCATCTTTCTACAGATGGCATTGTAGATATTTCCATGATTATAGAGATGGCGGTGTAGATATTTCCATGTTTATACAGATAGCGGTGTAGATATTTCCATGTTTATACAGATCGTGGTGAAGATATTTCCATGTTTATACAGATCGCGGTGTAGATATTTCCATGTTTATACAGATCACGGTGTAGATATTTCCTTGTTTATACAAATAGCGGTGTAGTTATTTCCATGTTTATACAGATAGCGGTGTAAATATTTCCATGTATATACAGATGGCTGTGTAGATATTTCCATGTTTATACAGATGGCTGTGTAGATATTTCCATGTTTATACAGATGACTTTGTAGGTATTTCCATTTTTATACAGATGGCGTTGTAGATATTTCCATGTTTATAGAGATAGCTGTGCAGATACTTCCATGTTTATACAGATAGCGGTGTAGATATATCCATGTTTATACAGATCGCGGTGTAGATATTTCCATATTTATGCAGATCGCGGTGTAGATATTTCGATGTTTATACACATAGCGGTGTAGATATTTCCATGTTTTTACAGATATTGGTGTAGATATTTCCATGTTTACACAGATTGCGGTGTAGATATTTCCATCTTTCTACAGATGGCATTGTAGATATTTCCATGATTATACAGATGGCGGTGTAGATATTTCCATGTTTATATAGATGGTGGTGTAGATATTAACATGTTTATACAGATAGCGATGTAGATATTTCCATGTTTATACAGATCGTGGTGAAGCTATTTCCATGTTTATACAGATCGCAGTGTAGATATTTCCATGTTTATACAGATAACGGTGTAGATATTTCCATGTTTATACAGATCGTGGTGAAGATATTTCCATGTTTATACAGATAGCGGTGTAGATATTTCCATGTTTTTACAGATATTGGTGTAGATATTTCCATGTTTACACAGATTGCGGTGTAGATATTTCCATCTTTCTACTGATGGCATTGTAGATATTTCCATGTTTATACAGATGGCGGTGTAGATATTTCCATGTTTACATAGATGGTGGTGAAGATATTACAATGTTTATACAGATAGCGGTGTAGATATTTCCATGTTTATACAGATCGTGGTGAAGATATTTCCATGTTTATACAGACCGCGGTGTAGATATTTCCATGTTTATACAGATAGCGGTGTAGATATTTCCATGTTTATACAGATCGTGGTGAAGCTATTTCCATGTTTATACAGATCGCGGTGTAGATATTTCCATGTTTATACAGATAGCGGTGTAGATATATCCATGTTTATACAGATCGCAGTGTAGATATTTCCATGTTTATACAGATCGCGGTGTAATTTCCATGTTTATACAGATAGCGGTGTAGATATTTCCATGTTTTTACAGATATTGGTGTAGATATTTCCATGTTTACACAGATTGCGGTGTAGATATTTCCATCTTTCTACAGATGGCATTGTAGATATTTCCATCTTTATACAGATGGCGGTGTAGATATTTCCATGTTTATATAGATGGTGATGTAGATATTACCATGTTTATACAGATAGCGGTGTAGATATTTCCATATTTATACAGATCGTGGTGAAGATATTTCCATGTTTATACAGATCGCGGTGTAGATATTTCCATGTTTATACAGATAGCGGTGTAGATATTTCCATGTTTATACAAATCGTGGTGAAGATATTTCCATGTTTATACAGATAGCGGTGTAGATATTTCCATGTTTTTACAGATATTGGTGTAGATATTTCCATGTTTACACAGACTGCGGTGTAGATATTTCCATCTTTCTACAGACGGCATTGTAGATATTTCCATGTTTATTCAGATGGCGGTGAAGGTATTCCCATGTTTATATAGATGGTGGTGTAGATATTACAATGTTTATACAGATAGTGGTGTAGATATTTCCATGTTTATACAGATCGTGGTGTGGATATTTCCATGTTTATACAGATCGCGGTGTAGATATTTCCATGTTTATACAGATCGCGGTGTAGATATTTCCATGTTTATACAGATAGCGGTGTAGATATTTCCATGTTTATACAGATCGTGGTGAAGATATTTCCATGTTTATACAGATCGCGGTGTAGATATTTCCATGTTTATACAGATCGCGGTGTAGATATTTCCATGTTTATACAGATCGCGGTGTAGATATTTCCATGTTTATACAGATAGCGGTGTAGATATTTCCATGTTTTTACAGATATTGGTGTAGATATTTCCATGTTTACACAGATTGCGGTGTAGATATTTCCATCTTTCTACAGATGGCATTGTAGATATTTCCATGATTATAGAGATGGCGGTGTAGATATTTCCATGTTTATATAGATGGTGGTGTAGATATTACCATGTTTATACAGATAGCGGTGTAGATATTTCCATGTTTATACAGATAGTGGTGTAGATATTTCTATTTTTATACAGATGGCAGTGTAGATATTTCCATGTCTATAGAGATGTCGGTGTAGATATTTCCATGTTCATTGAGATAGCTGTGTAGATATATCCATGTTCATAGAGATAGCAGTGAGGATATTTCCATGTTTATAAAGATAGCAGTGTAGATATTTCCATTTTTATAGAGATAGCAGTTTTGATATTTCATATTTATACAGATAGAGGTGTAGATATTTCCATGTTTATACAGATTGCGGTGTAGATATTTCCATGTTTATACAGATCGTGGTGAAGATATTTCCATGTTTATACAGATCGCGGTGTAGATATTTCTATGTTTATACAGATCGCAGTGTAGATATTTCCATGTTTATACAGATAGCGGTGTATATATTTCCATGTTTATACAGATAGCGGTGTTGATATTTCCATGTTTATACAGATGGCAGTGTAGATATTTCCATGTTTATAGAGATGGCGGTGTAGATATTTCCACGTTCATTGAGATAACGGTATAGATATATCCATGTTCATAGAGATAGCAGTGAGGATATTTCCATGTTTATACAGATAGCAGTGTAGATATTTCCATTTTTATAGAGACAGCGGTTTTGATATTTCATATTTATACAGATAGAGGCGTAGTTATTTCCATGTTTATAGAGATAGCGGTGTAGATATTTCCATATTTCTACAGATGACTGTGTAGATATTTCCATGTTTGTACAGATGGCACTGTAGATATTTCCATGTTTAGAGAGATAGCGGTGTAGATATTTTCATGTTTATTCAGATTGCGGTGGAGATATGTCAATGTTTATACAGATAGCAATGGATATATTTCCACGTTAATACACATAGCAGTGTAGATATTTCCGTGTTTATACAGATCACGGTGTAGATATTTCCATGTTTATACAAATCATGTTGTAGATATTTCCATGTTTATACAGATCTCGGTGTTGATATTACCATGTTTATAAGGATAGAGGTGCAAATATTTCCATATTTATGCAGATAGCGGTTTAGTTATTAGCAGGTTTATACAGATAGCGGTGTAGATATTTCCATGTATAAACAGATGTCTGTGTATATATTTCCATGTGTATACAGATGGAGGTGTAGATATTTCCTTGTTTATACAAATAGCGGTGTAGTTATTTACATGTTTATACAGATCACGGTGTAGATATTTCCTTGTTTATACAAATAGCGGTGTAGTTATTTCCATGTTTATACAAATCGTGGTGAAGATATTTCCATGTTTATACAGATCGCGGTGTAGATATTTCCATGTTTATACAGATCGCGGTGTAGATATTTCCATGTTTATACAGATAGCGGTGTAGATATTTCCATGTTTTTACTGATATTGGTGTAGATATTTCCATGTTTACACAGATTGCGGTGTAGATATTTCCATCTTTCTACAGATGGCATTGTAGATATTTGCATGATTATACAGATGGCGGTGTAGATATTTCCATGTTTATATAGATGGTGGTATAGATATTACCATGTTTATACAGATAGCGGTGTAGATATTTCCATGTTTATACAGATAGCGGTGTAGATATTTCCATTTTTATACAGATGGCAGTGTAGATATTTCCATGTTTATAGAGATGTCGGTGTAGACATTTCCATGTTCATTGAGATAGCTGTGTAGATATATCCATGTTCATAGAGATAGCAGTGAGGATATTTCCATGTTTATACAGATAGCAGTGTAGATATTTCCATTTTTATAGAGATAGCAGTTTTGATATTTCATATTTATACAGATAGAGGTGTAGATATTTCCATGTTTATACAGATTGCCGTGTAGATATTTCCATGTTTATACAGATCGTGGTGAAGATATTTCCATGTTTATACAGATCGCGGTGTAGATATTTCCATGTTTATACAGATCGCAGTGTAGATATTTCCACGTTTATACAGATAGCGGTGTATATATTTCCATGTTTATACAGATAGCGGTGTAGATATTTCCATGTTTATACAGATGGCAGTGTAGATATTTCCATGTTTATAGAGATGGCGGTGTAGATATTTCCACGTTCATTGAGATAGCGGTGTAGATATATCCATGTTCATAGAGATAGCAGTGAGTATATTTCCATGTTTATACAGATAGCAGTGTAGATATTTCCATTTTTATAGAGATAGCGGTTTTGATATTTCATATTTATACAGATAGAGGTGTAGTTATTTCCATGTTTATAGAGATAGCGGTGTAGATATTTCCATATTTCTACAGATGACTGTGTAGATATTTCCATGTTTGTACAGATATCAGTGTAGATATTTCCATGTTTATAGAGATAGCGGATTAGATATTTTCATGTTTATACAGATTGCGGTGGAGATATGTCAATGTTTATACAGATAGCAATGGATATATTTCCATGTTAATACACATAGCAGTGTAGATATTTCCATGTTTATACAGATCACGGTGTAGATATTTCCATGTTTATAAGGATAGAGGTGCAAATATTTCCACATTTATGCAGATAGCGGTTTAGTTATTAGCAGGTTTATACAGATAGTGGTGTAGATATTTCCATGTTTAAACAGATGTCTGTGTATATATTTCCATGTTTATACAGATGGAGGTGTAGATATTTCCTAGTTTATACAAATAGCCGTGTAGTTATTTCCATGTTTATACAGATCACGGTGTAGATATTTCCTTGTTTATACAAATAGCGGTGTAGTTATTTCCATGTTTATACAGATAGCGGTGTAGATATTTCCTTGTTTCTACAAATAGCGGTGTAGATATTTCCATGTTTATACAGATCACGGTGTTGATATTTCCTTGTTTATACAAATAGCGGTGTAGTTATTTCCATGTTTATACAAATAGCGGTGTAGATATTTCCATGTATATACAGATGGCTGTGTAGATATTTCCATGTTTATACAGATGGCTGTGTAGATATTTCCATGTTTATACAGATGACTTTGTAGGTATTTATATTTTTATACAGATTGCGGTGAACATATTTCCATGTTTATAGAGATAGCTGTGTAGATATTTCCATGTTTATACAAATAGCAGTGTAGATATATCCATGTTTATACAGATCGCGGTGTAGATATTTCCATGTTTATATAGAACGCGGTGTAGATATTTCCATGTTTATACAGATAGCAGTGTAGATATTTCCATGTTTTTACAGATATTGGTGTAGATATTTCCATGTTTACACAGATTGCGGTGTAGATATTTCCATCTTTGTACAGATGGCATTGTAGATATTTCCATGTTTATACAGATGGCGGTGTAGATATTTCCATGTTTATATAGATGGTGGTGTAGATATTACCATGTGTATTCAGATAGCGGTGTAGATATTTCCATATTTATACAGATCGTGGTGAAGCTATTTCCATGTTTATACAGATCGCGGTGTAGATATTTCCATGTTTATACAGATAACGGTGTAGATATTTCCATGTTTACACAGATCGTGGTGAAGATATTCCCATGTTTATACAGATAGCGGTGAGGATATTTCCATGTTTTTACAGATATTGGTGTAGATATTTCCATGTTTACACAGATGGCGGTGTAGATATTTCCATCTTTCTACTGATGGCATTGTAGATATTTCCATGTTTATACAGATGGCGGTGTAGATATTTCCATGTTTACATAGATGGTGGTGAAGATATTACAATGTTTATACAGATAGCGGTGTAGATATTTCCATGTTTATACAGATCGTGGTGAAGATATTTCCATGTTTATACAGACCGCGGTGTAGATATTTCCATGTTTATACAGATAGCGGTTTAGATATTTCCATGTTATTACAGATCGTGGTGAAGCTATTTCCATGTTTATACAGATCGCGGTGTAGATATTTCCATGTTTATACAGATAGCGGTGTAGATATATCCATGTTTATACAGAACGCAGTGTAGATATTTCCATGTTTATACAGATCGCGGTGTAATTTCCATGTTTATACAGATAGCGGTGTAGATATTTCCATGTTTTTACAGATATTGGTGTAGATATTTCCATGTTTACACAGATTGCGGTGTAGATATTTCCATCTTTCTACAGATGGCATTGTAGATATTTCCATCTTTATACAGATGGCGGTGTAGATATTTCCATGTTTATATAGATGGTGATGTAGATATTACCATGTTTATACAGATAGCAGTGTAGATATTTCCATATTTATACAGATCGTGGTGAAGATATTTCCATGTTTATACAGATCGCGGTGTAGATATTTCCATGTTTATACAGATAGCGGTGTAGATATTTCCATGTTTATACAGATCATGGTGAAGATATTTCCATGTTTATACAGATCGCGGTGTAGATATTTCCATGTTTATACAGATCGCGGTGTAGATATTTCGATGTTTATACAGATAGCGGTGTATATATTTCCATGTTTTTACAGATATTGGTGTAGATATTTCCATGTTTACACAGATTGCGGTGTAGATATTTCCATCTTTCTACAGATGGCATTGTAGATATTTCCATGATTATAGAGATGGCGGTGTAGATATTTCCATGTTTATACAGATAGCGGTGTAGATATTTCCATGTTTATACAGATCGTGGTGAAGATATTTCCATGTTTATACAGATCGCGGTGTAGATATTTCCATGTTTATACAGATAGCGGTGTAGATATTTCCTTGTTTATACAAATAGCGGTGTAGTTATTTCCATGTTTATACAGATAGCGGTGTAAATATTTCCATGTATATACAGATGGCTGTGTAGATATTTCCATGTTTATACAGATGGCTGTGTAGATATTTCCATGTTTATACAGATGACTTTGTAGGTATTTCCATTTTTATACAGATGGCGTTGTAGATATTTCCATGTTTATAGAGATAGCTGTGCAGATACTTCCATGTTTATACAGATAGCGGTGTAGATATATCCATGTTTATACAGATCGCGGTGTAGATATTTCCATGTTTATGCAGATCGCGGTGTAGATATTTCGATGTTTATACAGATAGCGGTGTAGATATTTCCATGTTTTTACAGATATTGGTGTAGATATTTCCATGTTTACACAGATTGCGGTGTAGATATTTCCATCTTTCTACAGATGGCATTGTAGATATTTCCATGATTATACAGATGGCGGTGTAGATATTTCCATGTTTATATAGATGGTGGTGTAGATATTAACATGTTTATACAGATAGCGATGTAGATATTTCCATGTTTATACAGATCGTGGTGAAGCTATTTCCATGTTTATACAGATCGCGGTGTAGATATTTCCATGTTTATACAGATAACGGTGTAGATATTTCCATGTTTATACAGATCGTGGTGAAGATATTTCCATGTTTATACAGATAGCGGTGTAGATATTTCCATGTTTTTACAGATATTGGTGTAGATATTTCCATGTTTACACAGATTGCGGTGTAGATATTTCCATCTTTCTACTGATGGCATTGTAGATATTTCCATGTTTATACAGATGGCGGTGTAGATATTTCCATGTTTACATAGATGGTGGTGAAGATATTACAATGTTTATACAGATAGCGGTGTAGATATTTCCATGTTTATACAGATCGTGGTGAAGATATTTCCATGTTTATACAGACCGTGGTGTAGATATTTCCATGTTTATACAGATAGCGGTGTAGATATTTCCATGTTTATACAGATCGTGGTGAAGCTATTTCCATGTTTATACAGATCGCGGTGTAGATATTTCCATGTTTATACAGATAGCGGTGTAGATATATCCATGTTTATACAGATCGCAGTGTAGATATTTCCATGTTTATACAGATCGCGGTGTAATTTCCATGTTTATACAGATAGCGGTGTAGATATTTCCATGTTTTTACAGATATTGGTGTAGATATTTCCATGTTTACACAGATTGCGGTGTAGATATTTCCATCTTTCTACAGATGGCATTGTAGATATTTCCATCTTTATACAGATGGCGGTGTAGATATTTCCATGTTTATATAGATGGTGATGTAGATATTACCATGTTTATACAGATAGCGGTGTAGATATTTCCATATTTATACAGATCGTGGTGAAGATATTTCCATGATTATACAGATCGCGGTGTGGATATTTCCATGTTTATACAGATAGCGGTGTAGATATTTCCATGTTTTTACAGATATTGGTGTAGATATTTCCATGTTTACACAGATTGCGGTGTAGATATTTCCATCTTTCTACAGACGGCATTGTAGATATTTCCATGTTTATTCAGATGGCGGTGTAGGTATTTCCATGTTTATATAGATGGTGGTGTAGATATTACAATGTTTATACAGATAGTGGTGTAGATATTTCCATGTTTATACAGATCGTGGTGTGGATATTTCCATGTTTATACAGATCACGGTGTAGATATTTCCATGTTTATACAGATCGCGGTGTAGATATTTCCATGTTTACACAGATCGTGGTGTGGATATTTCCATGTTTATACAGATCGCGGTGCAGATATTTCCATGTTTATACAGATCGCGGTGTAGATATTTCCATGTTTATACAGATAGCGGTGTAGATATTTCTATGTTTATAGAGATCGCAGTGTAGATATTTCCAGGTTTATACAGATAGCGGTGTATATATTTCCATGTTTATACAGATAGCGGTGTAGATATTTCCATGTTTATACAGATGGCAGTGTAGATATTTCCATGTTTATAGAGATGGCGGTGTAGATATTTCCACGTTCATTGAGATAGCGGTGTAGATATATCCATGTTCATAGAGATAGCAGTGAGGATATTTCCATGTTTATACAGATAGCAGTGTAGATATTTCCATTTTTATAGAGATAGCGGTTTTGATATTCCATATTTATACAGAGAGAGGTGTTGTTATTTCCATGTTTATATAGATAGCGGTGTAGATATTTCCATATTTCTACAGATGACTGTGTAGATATTTCCATGTTTGTACAGATGGCAGTGTAGATATTTCCATGTTTATAGAGATAGCGGTGTAGATATTTTCTGTTTATTCAGATTTCGGAGGAGATATGTCAATGTTTATACAGATAGCAATGGAT
Organism: Pan troglodytes; assembly: GCF_028858775.2. Taxonomy (NCBI): domain Eukaryota; kingdom Metazoa; phylum Chordata; class Mammalia; order Primates; family Hominidae; genus Pan; species Pan troglodytes. The sequence continues at coordinate 63,073,688 of NC_072418.2, forward strand.
ATATTTCCACGTTAATACACATAGCAGTGTAGATATTTCCATGTTTATACAGATCACGGTGTAGATATTTCCATGTTTATACAGATCATGTTGTAGATATTTCCATGTTTATACAGATCGCGGTGTTGATATTACCATGTTTATAAGGATAGAGTTGCAAATATTTCCACATTTATGCAGATAGCGGTTTAGTTATTAGCATGTTTATACAGGTAGCGGTGTAGATATTTCCATGTTTATACAGATCGCGGTGTAGATATGTCCATGTTTATACAGATAGCGGTGTAGATATTTCCATGTTTTTACTGATATTGGTGTAGATATTTCCATGTTTACACAGATTGCGGTGTAGATATTTCCATCTTTCTACAGATGGCATTGTAGATATTTCCATGATTATACAGATGGCGGTGTAGATATTTCCATGTTTATATAGATGGTGGTATAGATATTACCATGCTTATACAGATAGCGGTGTAGATATTTCCATGTTTATACAGATAGCGGTGTAGATATTTCCATTTTTATACAGATGGCAGTGTAGATATTTCCATGTTTATAGAGATGTCGGTGTAGATATTTCCATGTTCATTGAGATAGCTGTGTAGATATATCCATGTTCATAGAGATAGCAGTGAGTATATTTCCATGTTTATACAGATAGCAGTGTAGACAGTTCCATTTTTATAGAGATAGCGGTTTAGATATTTCATATTTATACAGATAGAGGTGTAGATATTTCCATGTTTATACAGATTGCGGTGTAGATATTTCCATGTTTATACAGATCGTGGTGAAGATATTTCCATGTTTATATAGATCGCGGTGTAGATATTTCTATGTTTATAGAGATCGCAGTGTAGATATTTCCAGGTTTATACAGATAGCGGTGTATATATTTCCATGTTTATACAGATAGCGGTGTAGATATTTCCATGTTTATACAGATGGCAGTGTAGATATTTCCATGTTTATAGAGATGGCGGTGTAGATATTTCCACGTTCATTGAGATAGCGGTGTAGATATATCCATGTTCATAGAGATAGCAGTGAGGATATTTCCATGTTTATACAGATAGCAGTGTAGATATTTCCATTTTTATAGAGATAGCGGTTTTGTTATTCCATATTTATACAGATAGAGGTGTAGTTATTTCCATGTTTATATAGATAGCGGTGTAGATATTTCCATATTTCTACAGATGACTGTGTAGATATTTCCATGTTTGTACAGATGGCAGTGTAGATATTTCCATGTTTATAGAGATAGCGGTGTAGATATTTTCATGTTTATTCAGATTTCGGAGGAGATATGTCAATGTTTATACAGATAGCAATGGATATATTTCCACGTTAATACACATAGCAGTGTAGATATTTCCATGTTTATACAGATCACGGTGTAGATATTTCCATGTTTATACAGATCATGTTGTAGATATTTCCATGTTTATACAGATCGCGGTGTTGATATTACCATGTTTATAAGGATAGAGTTGCAAATATTTCCACATTTATGCAGATAGCGGTTTAGTTATTAGCATGTTTATACAGATAGCGGTGTAGATATTTCCATGTATAAACAGATGTCTGTGTATATATTTCCATGTTTAAACAGATGGCGGTGTAGATATTTCCTTGTTTATACAAATAGCGGTGTAGTTATTTCCATGTTTATACAGATAGCGGTGTAGATATTTCCTTGTTTCTACAAATAGCGGTGTAGATATTTCCATGTTTATACAGATCACGGTGTAGATATTTCCTTGTTTATACAAATAGCGGTGTAGTTATTTCCATGTTTATACAGATAGCGGTGTAGATATTTCCATGTATATACAGATGGCTGTGTAGATATTTCCATGTTTATACAGAAGGCTGTGTAGATATTTCCATGTTTATAAAGATGACTTTGTAGGTATTTCCATGTTTATACAGATGGCTGTGTAGATATTTCCATGTTTATACAGATGACTTTGTAGGTATTTCCATTTTTATACAGATGGCGGTGAACATATTTCCATGTTTATAGAGATAGCTGTGTAGATATTTCCATGTTTATACAAATAGCAGTGTAGATATGTCCATGTTTATACAGAACGCGGTGTAGATATTTCCATGTTTATACAGATCGCGGTGTAGATATTTCCATGTTTATACAGATAGCGGTGTAGATATATCCATGTTTATACAGAACGCAGTGTAGATATTTCCATGTTTATACAGATCGCGGTGTAATTTCCATGTTTATACAGATAGCGGTGTAGATATTTCCATGTTTTTACAGATATTGGTGTAGATATTTCCATGTTTACACAGATTGCGGTGTAGATATTTCCATCTTTCTACAGATGGCATTGTAGATATTTCCATCTTTATACAGATGGCGGTGTAGATATTTCCATGTTTATATAGATGGTGATGTAGATATTACCATGTTTATACAGATAGCAGTGTAGATATTTCCATATTTATACAGATCGTGGTGAAGATATTTCCATGTTTATACAGATCGCGGTGTAGATATTTCCATGTTTATACAGATAGCGGTGTAGATATTTCCATGTTTATACAGATCGTGGTGAAGATATTTCCATGTTTATACAGATCGCGGTGTAGATATTTCCATGTTTATACAGATCGCGGTGTAGATATTTCGATGTTTATACAGATAGCGGTGTATATATTTCCATGTTTTTACAGATATTGGTGTAGATATTTCCATGTTTACACAGATTGCGGTGTAGATATTTCCATCTTTCTACAGATGGCATTGTAGATATTTCCATGATTATAGAGATGGCGGTGTAGATATTTCCATGTTTATACAGATAGCGGTGTAGATATTTCCATGTTTATACAGATCGTGGTGAAGATATTTCCATGTTTATACAGATCGCGGTGTAGATATTTCCATGTTTATACAGATAGCGGTGTAGATATTTCCTTGTTTATACAAATAGCGGTGTAGTTATTTCCATGTTTATACAGATAGCGGTGTAAATATTTCCATGTATATACAGATGGCTGTGTAGATATTTCCATGTTTATACAGATGGCTGTGTAGATATTTCCATGTTTATACAGATGACTTTGTAGGTATTTCCATTTTTATACAGATGGCGTTGTAGATATTTCCATGTTTATAGAGATAGCTGTGCAGATACTTCCATGTTTATACAGATAGCGGTGTAGATATATCCATGTTTATACAGATCGCGGTGTAGATATTTCCATGTTTATGCAGATCGCGGTGTAGATATTTCGATGTTTATACAGATAGCGGTGTAGATATTTCCATGTTTTTACAGATATTGGTGTAGATATTTCCATGTTTACACAGATTGCGGTGTAGATATTTCCATCTTTCTACAGATGGCATTGTAGATATTTCCATGATTATACAGATGGCGGTGTAGATATTTCCATGTTTATATAGATGGTGGTGTAGATATTAACATGTTTATACAGATAGCGATGTAGATATTTCCATGTTTATACAGATCGTGGTGAAGCTATTTCCATGTTTATACAGATCGCGGTGTAGATATTTCCATGTTTATACAGATAACGGTGTAGATATTTCCATGTTTATACAGATCGTGGTGAAGATATTTCCATGTTTATACAGATAGCGGTGTAGATATTTCCATGTTTTTACAGATATTGGTGTAGATATTTCCATGTTTACACAGATTGCGGTGTAGATATTTCCATCTTTCTACTGATGGCATTGTAGATATTTCCATGTTTATACAGATGGCGGTGTAGATATTTCCATGTTTACATAGATGGTGGTGAAGATATTACAATGTTTATACAGATAGCGGTGTAGATATTTCCATGTTTATACAGATCGTGGTGAAGATATTTCCATGTTTATACAGACCGTGGTGTAGATATTTCCATGTTTATACAGATAGCGGTGTAGATATTTCCATGTTTATACAGATCGTGGTGAAGCTATTTCCATGTTTATACAGATCGCGGTGTAGATATTTCCATGTTTATACAGATAGCGGTGTAGATATATCCATGTTTATACAGATCGCAGTGTAGATATTTCCATGTTTATACAGATCGCGGTGTAATTTCCATGTTTATACAGATAGCGGTGTAGATATTTCCATGTTTTTACAGATATTGGTGTAGATATTTCCATGTTTACACAGATTGCGGTGTAGATATTTCCATCTTTCTACAGATGGCATTGTAGATATTTCCATCTTTATACAGATGGCGGTGTAGATATTTCCATGTTTATATAGATGGTGATGTAGATATTACCATGTTTATACAGATAGCGGTGTAGATATTTCCATATTTATACAGATCGTGGTGAAGATATTTCCATGATTATACAGATCGCGGTGTGGATATTTCCATGTTTATACAGATAGCGGTGTAGATATTTCCATGTTTTTACAGATATTGGTGTAGATATTTCCATGTTTACACAGATTGCGGTGTAGATATTTCCATCTTTCTACAGACGGCATTGTAGATATTTCCATGTTTATTCAGATGGCGGTGTAGGTATTTCCATGTTTATATAGATGGTGGTGTAGATATTACAATGTTTATACAGATAGTGGTGTAGATATTTCCATGTTTATACAGATCGTGGTGTGGATATTTCCATGTTTATACAGATCACGGTGTAGATATTTCCATGTTTATACAGATCGCGGTGTAGATATTTCCATGTTTACACAGATCGTGGTGTGGATATTTCCATGTTTATACAGATCGCGGTGCAGATATTTCCATGTTTATACAGATCGCGGTGTAGATATTTCCATGTTTATACAGATAGCGGTGTAGATATTTCTATGTTTATAGAGATCGCAGTGTAGATATTTCCAGGTTTATACAGATAGCGGTGTATATATTTCCATGTTTATACAGATAGCGGTGTAGATATTTCCATGTTTATACAGATGGCAGTGTAGATATTTCCATGTTTATAGAGATGGCGGTGTAGATATTTCCACGTTCATTGAGATAGCGGTGTAGATATATCCATGTTCATAGAGATAGCAGTGAGGATATTTCCATGTTTATACAGATAGCAGTGTAGATATTTCCATTTTTATAGAGATAGCGGTTTTGATATTCCATATTTATACAGAGAGAGGTGTTGTTATTTCCATGTTTATATAGATAGCGGTGTAGATATTTCCATATTTCTACAGATGACTGTGTAGATATTTCCATGTTTGTACAGATGGCAGTGTAGATATTTCCATGTTTATAGAGATAGCGGTGTAGATATTTTCTGTTTATTCAGATTTCGGAGGAGATATGTCAATGTTTATACAGATAGCAATGGATATATTTCCACGTTAATACACATAGCAGTGTAGATATTTCCATGTTTATACAGATCACGGTGTAGATATTTCCATGTTTATACAGATCATGTTGTAGATATTTCCATGTTTATACAGATCGCGGTGTTGATATTACCATGTTTATAAGGATAGAGTTGCAAATATTTCCACATTTATGCAGATAGCGGTTTAGTTATTAGCATGTTTATACAGGTAGCGGTGTAGATATTTCCATGTTTATACAGATCGCGGTGTAGATATGTCCATGTTTATACAGATAGCGGTGTAGATATTTCCATGTTTTTACTGATATTGGTGTAGATATTTCCATGTTTACACAGATTGCGGTGTAGATATTTCCATCTTTCTACAGATGGCATTGTAGATATTTCCATGATTATACAGATGGCGGTGTAGATATTTCCATGTTTATATAGATGGTGGTATAGATATTACCATGCTTATACAGATAGCGGTGTAGATATTTCCATGTTTATACAGATAGCGGTGTAGATATTTCCATTTTTATACAGATGGCAGTGTAGATATTTCCATGTTTATAGAGATGTCGGTGTAGATATTTCCATGTTCATTGAGATAGCTGTGTAGATATATCCATGTTCATAGAGATAGCAGTGAGTATATTTCCATGTTTATACAGATAGCAGTGTAGACAGTTCCATTTTTATAGAGATAGCGGTTTAGATATTTCATATTTATACAGATAGAGGTGTAGATATTTCCATGTTTATACAGATTGCGGTGTAGATATTTCCATGTTTATACAGATCGTGGTGAAGATATTTCCATGTTTATATAGATCGCGGTGTAGATATTTCTATGTTTATAGAGATCGCAGTGTAGATATTTCCAGGTTTATACAGATAGCGGTGTATATATTTCCATGTTTATACAGATAGCGGTGTAGATATTTCCATGTTTATACAGATGGCAGTGTAGATATTTCCATGTTTATAGAGATGGCGGTGTAGATATTTCCACGTTCATTGAGATAGCGGTGTAGATATATCCATGTTCATAGAGATAGCAGTGAGGATATTTCCATGTTTATACAGATAGCAGTGTAGATATTTCCATTTTTATAGAGATAGCGGTTTTGTTATTCCATATTTATACAGATAGAGGTGTAGTTATTTCCATGTTTATATAGATAGCGGTGTAGATATTTCCATATTTCTACAGATGACTGTGTAGATATTTCCATGTTTGTACAGATGGCAGTGTAGATATTTCCATGTTTATAGAGATAGCGGTGTAGATATTTTCATGTTTATTCAGATTTCGGAGGAGATATGTCAATGTTTATACAGATAGCAATGGATATATTTCCACGTTAATACACATAGCAGTGTAGATATTTCCATGTTTATACAGATCACGGTGTAGATATTTCCATGTTTATACAGATCATGTTGTAGATATTTCCATGTTTATACAGATCGCGGTGTTGATATTACCATGTTTATAAGGATAGAGTTGCAAATATTTCCACATTTATGCAGATAGCGGTTTAGTTATTAGCATGTTTATACAGATAGCGGTGTAGATATTTCCATGTATAAACAGATGTCTGTGTATATATTTCCATGTTTAAACAGATGGCGGTGTAGATATTTCCTTGTTTATACAAATAGCGGTGTAGTTATTTCCATGTTTATACAGATAGCGGTGTAGATATTTCCTTGTTTCTACAAATAGCGGTGTAGATATTTCCATGTTTATACAGATCACGGTGTAGATATTTCCTTGTTTATACAAATAGCGGTGTAGTTATTTCCATGTTTATACAGATAGCGGTGTAGATATTTCCATGTATATACAGATGGCTGTGTAGATATTTCCATGTTTATACAGAAGGCTGTGTAGATATTTCCATGTTTATAAAGATGACTTTGTAGGTATTTCCATGTTTATACAGATGGCTGTGTAGATATTTCCATGTTTATACAGATGACTTTGTAGGTATTTCCATTTTTATACAGATGGCGGTGAACATATTTCCATGTTTATAGAGATAGCTGTGTAGATATTTCCATGTTTATACAAATAGCAGTGTAGATATGTCCATGTTTATACAGAACGCGGTGTAGATATTTCCATGTTTATACAGATCGCGGTGTAGATATTTCCATGTTTATACAGATAGCGGTGTAGATATTTCCATGTTTTTACAGATACTGGTGTAGATATTTCCATGTTTACACAGATTGCGGTGTAGATATTTCCATCTTTCTACAGATGGCATTGTAGATATTTCCATGTTTATACAGATGGCGGTGTAGATATTTCCATGTTTATATAGATGGTGGTGTAGATATTACCATGTTTATACAGATAGCGGTGTAGATATTTCCATGTTTATACAGATCGTGGTGAAGCTATTTCCATGTTTATACAGATCGCGGTGTAGATATTTCCATGTTTATTCAGATAACGGTGTAGATATTTCCATGTTTATACAGATCGTGGTGAAGATATTTCCATGTTTATACAGATAGCGGTGTAGATATTCCCATGTTTTTACAGATATTGGTGTAGATATTTCCATGTTTACACAGATTGCGGTGTAGATATTTCCATCTTTCTACTGATGGCATTGTAGATATTTCCATGTTTATACACATGGCGGTGTAGATATTTCCATGTTTACATAGATGGTGGTGAAGATATTACAATGTTTATACAGATAGCGGTGTAGATATTTCCATGTTTATACAGATCGTGGTGAAGATATTTCCATGTTTATACAGACCGCGGTGTAGATATTTCCATGTTTATACAGATAGCGGTGTAGATATTTCCATGTTTATACAGATCGTGGTGAAGCTATTTCCATGTTTATACAGATCGCGGTGTAGATATTTCCATGTTTATACAGATAGCGGTGTAGATATATCCATGTTTATACAGATCGCAGTGTAGATATTTCCATGTTTATACAGATCGCGGTGTAATTTCCATGTTTATACAGATAGCGGTGTAGATATTTCCATGTTTTTACAGATATTGGTGTAGATATTTCCATGTTTACACAGATTGCGGTGTAGATATTTCCATCTTTCTACAGATGGCATTGTACATATTTCCATCTTTATACAGATGGCGGTGTAGATATTTCCATGTTTATATAGATGGTGATGTAGATATTACCATGTTTATACAGATAGCGGTGTAGATATTTCCATATTTATACAGATCGTGGTGAAGATATTTCCATGTTTATACAGATCGCGGTGTAGATATTTCCATGTTTATACAGATAGCGGTGTAGATATTTCCATGTTTATACAAATCGTGGTGAAGATATTTCCATGTTTATACAGATAGCGGTGTAGATATTTCCATGTTTTTACAGATATTGGTGTAGATATTTCCATGTTTACACAGATTGCGGTGTAGATATTTCCATCTTTCTACAGACGGCATTGTAGATATTTCCATGTTTATTCAGATGGCTGTGTAGGTATTTCCATGTTTATATAGATGGTGGTGTAGATATTACAATGTTTATACAGATAGTGGTGTAGATATTTCCATGTTTATACAGATCCTGGTGTGGATATTTCCATGTTTATACAGATCTCGGTGTAGATATTTCCATGTTTATACAGATCGCGGTGTAGATATTTCCATGTTTATACAGATAGCGGTGTAGATATTTCCATGTTTATACAGATCGTGGTGAAGATATTTCCATGTTTATACAGATCGCGGAGTAGATATTTCCATGTTTATACAGATCGCTGTGTAGATATTTCCATGTTTATACAGATCGCGGTGTAGATATTTCCATGTTTATACAGATAGCGGTGTAGATATTTCCATGTTTTTACAGATATTGGTGTAGATATTTCCATGTTTACACAGATTGCGGTGTAGATATTTCCATCTTTCTACAGATGGCATTGTAGATATTTCCATGATTATAGAGATGGCGGTGTAGATATTTCCATGTTTATATAGATGGTGGTGTAGATATTACCATGTTTATACAGATAGCGGTGTAGATATTTCCATGTTTATACAGATAGCGGTGTAGATATTTCCATTTTTATACAGATGGCAGTGTAGATATTTCCATGTCTATAGAGATGTCGGTGTAGATATTTCCATGTTCATTGAGATAGCTGTGTAGATATATCCATGTTCATAGAGATAGCAGTGAGGATATTTCCATGTTTATAAAGATAGCAGTGTAGATATTTCCATTTTTATAGAGATAGCAGTTTTGATATTTCATATTTATACAGATAGAGGTGTAGATATTTCCATGTTTATACAGATTGCGGTGTAGATATTTCCATGTTTATACAGATCGTGGTGAAGATATTTCCATGTTTATACAGATCGCGGTGTAGATATTTCTATGTTTATACAGATCGCAGTGTAGATATTTCCATGTTTATACAGATAGCGGTGTATATATTTCCATGTTTATACAGATAGCGGTGTTGATATTTCCATGTTTATACAGATGGCAGTGTAGATATTTCCATGTTTATAGAGATGGCGGTGTAGATATTTCCACGTTCATTGAGATAACGGTGTAGATATATCCATGTTCATAGAGATAGCAGTGAGGATATTTCCTTGTTTATACAGATAGCAGTGTAGATATTTCCATTTTTATAGAGATAGCGGTTTTGATATTTCATATTTATACAGATAGAGGTGTAGTTATTTCCATGTTTATAGAGATAGCGGTGTAGATATTTCCATATTTCTACAGATGACTGTGTAGATATTTCCATGTTTGTACAGATGGCACTGTAGATATTTCCATGTTTATAGAGATAGCGGTGTAGATATTTTCATGTTTATTCAGATTGCGGTGGAGATATGTCAATGTTTATACAGATAGCAATGGATATATTTCCACGTTAATACACATAGCAGTGTAGATATTTCCATGTTTATACAGATCACGGTGTAGATATTTCCATGTTTATACAAATCATGTTGTAGATATTTCCATGTTTATACAGATCTCGGTGTAGATATTACCATGTTTATAAGGATAGAGGTGCAAATATTTCCATATTTATGCAGATAGCGGTTTAGTTATTAGCAGGTTTATACAGATAGTGGTGTAGATATTTCCAAGTATAAACAGATGTCTGTGTATATATTTCCATGTGTATACAGATGGAGGTGTAGATATTTCCTTGTTTATACAAATAGCGGTGTAGTTATTTACATGTTTATACAGATCACGGTGTAGATATTTCCTTGTTTATACAAATAGCGGTGTAGTTATTTCCATGTTTATACAAATCGTGGTGAAGATATTTCCATGTTTATACAGATCGCGGTGTAGATATTTCCATGTTTATACAGATTGCGGTGTAGATATTTCCATGTTTATACAGATAGCGGTGTAGATATTTCCATGTTTTTACTGATATTGGTGTAGATATTTCCATGTTTACACAGATTGCGGTGTAGATATTTCCATCTTTCTACAGATGGCATTGTAGATATTTCCATGATTATACAGATGGCGGTGTAGATATTTCCATGTTTATATAGATGGTGGTATAGATATTACCATGTTTATACAGATAGCGGTGTAGATATTTCCATGTTTATACAGATAGCGGTGTAGATATTTCCATTTTTATACAGATATCGGTGTAGATATTTCCATTTTTATACAGATGGCAGTGTAGATATTTCCATGTTTATAGAGATGTCGGTGTAGATATTTCCATGTTCATTGAGATAGCTGTGTAGATATATCCATGTTCATAGAGATAGCAGTGAGGATATTTCCATGTTTATACAGATAGCAGTGTAGATATTTCCATTTTTATAGAGATAGCGGTTTTGATATTTCATATTTATACAGATAGAGGTGTAGATATTTCCATGTTTATACAGATTGCGGTGTATATATTTCCATGTTTATACAGATCGTGGTGAAGATATTTCCATGTTTATACAGATCGCGGTGTAGATATTTCCATGTTTATACAGATCGCAGTGTAGATATTTCCATGTTTATACAGATAGCGGTGTATATATTTCCATGTTTATACAGATAGCGGTGAAGATATTTCCATGTTTATACAGATGGCAGTGTAGATATTTCCATGTTTATAGAGATGGCGGTGTAGATATTTCCACGTTCATTGAGATAGCGGTGTAGATATATCCATGTTCATAGAGATAGCAGTGAGTATATTTCCATGTTTATACAGATAGCAGTGTAGATATTTCCATTTTTATAGAGATAGCGGTTTTGATATTTCATATTTATACAGATAGAGGTGTAGTTATTTCCATGTTTATAGAGATAGCGGTGTAGATATTTCCATATTTCTACAGATGACTGTGTAGATATTTCCATGTTTGTACAGATATCAGTGTAGATATTTCCATGTTTATAGAGATAGCGGTTTAGATATTTTCATGTTTATACAGATTGCGGTGGAGATATGTCAATGTTTATACAGATAGCAATGGATATATTTCCATGTTAATACACATAGCAGTGTAGATATTTCCATGTTTATACGATCACGGTGTAGATATTTCCATGTTTATACAGATCATGTTGTAGATATTTCCATGTTTATACAGATCACGGTGTTGATATTACCATGTTTATAAGGATAGAGGTGCAAATATTTCCACATTTATGCAGATAGCGGTTTAGTTATTAGCAGGTTTATACAGATAGTGGTGTAGATATTTCCATGTATAAACAGATGTCTGTGTATATATTTCCATGTTTATACAGATGGAGGTGTAGATATTTCCTTGTTTATACAAATAGCGGTGTAGTTATTTCCATGTTTATACAGATCACGGTGTAGATATTTCCTTGTTTATACAAATAGCGGTGTAGTTATTTCCATGTTTATACAGATAGAGGTGTAGATATTTCCTTGTTTCTACAAATAGCGGTGTAGATATTTCCATGTTTATACAGATCACGGTGTAGATATTTCCTTGTTTATACAAATAGCGGTGTAGTTATTTCCATGTTTATACAAATAGCGGTGTAGATATTTCCATGTATATACAGATGGCTGTGTAGATATTTCCATGTTTATACAGATGGCTGTGTAGATATTTCCATGTTTATACAGATGACTTTGTAGGTATTTATATTTTTATACAGATGGCGGTGAACATATTTCCATGTTTATAGAGATAGCTGTGTAGATATTTCCATATTTATAGAAATAGCAGTGTAGATATATCCATGTTTATACAGATCGCGGTGTAGATATTTCCATGTTTATATAGAACGCGGTGTAGATATTTCCATGTTTATACAGATAGCGGTGTAGATATTTCCATGTTTTTACAGATATTGGTGTAGATATTTCCATGTTTACACAGATTGCGGTGTAGATATTTCCATCTTTCTACAGATGGCATTGTAGATATTTCCATGTTTATACAGATAGCGGTGTAGGTATTTCCATGTTTATACAGATCGTGGTGAAGATATTTCCATGTTTATACAGATCGCGGTGTAGATATTTCCATGTTTATACAGATCGCGGTGTAGATATTTCCATGTTTATACAGATAGCGGTGTATATATTTCCATGTTTTTACAGATATTGGTGTAGATATTTCCATGTTTACACAGATTGCGGTGTAGATATTTCCATCTTTCTACAGATGGCATTGTAGATATTTCCATGATTATAGAGATGGCGGTGTAGATATTTCCATGTTTATACAGATAGCGGTGTAGATATTTCCATGCTTATACAGATCGTGGTGAAGATATTTCCATGTTTATACAGATCGCGGTGTAGATATTTCCATGTTTATACAGATCACGGTGTAGATATTTCCTTGTTTATACAAATAGCGGTGTAGTTATTTCCATGTTTATACAGATAGCGGTGTAAATATTTCCATGTATATACAGATGGCTGTGTAGATATTTCCATGTTGATACAGATGGCTGTGTAGATATTTCCATGTTTATACAGATGACTTTGTAGGTATTTCCATTTTTATACAGATGGCGTTGTTGATATTTCCATGTTTATAGAGATAGCTGTGCAGATACTTCCATGTTTATACAGATAGCGGTGTAGATATATCCATGTTTATACAGATCGCGGTGTAGATATTTCCATGTTTATGCAGATCGCGGTGTAGATATTTCGATGTTTATACACATAGCGGTGTAGATATTTCCATGTTTTTACAGATATTGGTGTAGATATTTCCATGTTTACACAGATTGCGGTGTAGATATTTCCATCTTTCTACAGATGGCATTGTAGATATTTCCATGATTATACAGATGGCGGTGTAGATATTTCCATGTTTATATAGATGGTGGTGTAGATATTAACATGTTTATACAGATAGCGATGTAGATATTTCCATGTTTATACAGATCGTGGTGAAGCTATTTCCATGTTTATACAGATCGCGGTGTAGATATTTCCATGTTTATACAGATAACGGTGTAGATATTTCCATGTTTATACAGATCGTGGTGAAGATATTTCCATGTTTATACAGATAGCGGTGTAGATATTTCCATGTTTTTACAGATATTGGTGTAGATATTTCCATGTTTACACAGATTGCGGTGTAGATATTTCCATCTTTCTACTGATGGCATTGTAGATATTTCCATGTTTATACAGATGGCGGTGTAGATATTTCCATGTTTACATAGATGGTGGTGAAGATATTACAATGTTTATACAGATAGCGGTGTAGATATTTCCATGTTTATACAGATCGTGGTGAAGATATTTCCATGTTTATACAGACCGCGGTGTAGATATTTCCATGTTTATACAGATAGCGGTGTAGATATTTCCATGTTTATACAGATCGTGGTGAAGCTATTTCCATGTTTATACAGATCGCGGTGTAGATATTTCCATGTTTATACAGATAGCGGTGTAGATATATCCATGTTTATACAGATCGCAGTGTAGATATTTCCATGTTTATACAGATCGCGGTGTAATTTCCATGTTTATACAGATAGCGGTGTAGATATTTCCATGTTTTTACAGATATTGGTGTAGATATTTCCATGTTTACACAGATTGCGGTGTAGATATTTCCATCTTTCTACAGATGGCATTGTAGATATTTCCATCTTTATACAGATGGCGGTGTAGATATTTCCATGTTTATATAGATGGTGATGTAGATATTACCATGTTTATACAGATAGCGGTGTAGATATTTCCATATTTATACAGATCGTGGTGAAGATATTTCCATGTTTATACAGATCGCGGTGTAGATATTTCCATGTTTATACAGATAGCGGTGTAGATATTTCCATGTTTATACAAATCGTGGTGAAGATATTTCCATGTTTATACAGATAGCGGTGTAGATATTTCCATGTTTTTACAGATATTGGTGTAGATATTTCCATGTTTACACAGACTGCGGTGTAGATATTTCCATCTTTCTACAGACGGCATTGTAGATATTTCCATGTTTATTCAGATGGCGGTGAAGGTATTCCCATGTTTATATAGATGGTGGTGTAGATATTACAATGTTTATACAGATAGTGGTGTAGATATTTCCATGTTTATACAGATCGTGGTGTGGATATTTCCATGTTTATACAGATCGCGGTGTAGATATTTCCATGTTTATACAGATCGCGGTGTAGATATTTCCATGTTTATACAGATAGCGGTGTAGATATTTCCATGTTTATACAGATCGTGGTGAAGATATTTCCATGTTTATACAGATCGCGGTGTAGATATTTCCATGTTTATACAGATCGCGGTGTAGATATTTCCATGTTTATACAGATCGCGGTGTAGATATTTCCATGTTTATACAGATAGCGGTGTAGATATTTCCATGTTTTTACAGATATTGGTGTAGATATTGCCATGTTTACACAGATTGCGGTGTAGATATTTCCATCTTTCTACAGATGGCATTGTAGATATTTCCATGATTATAGAGATGGCGGTGTAGATATTTCCATGTTTATATAGATGGTGGTGTAGATATTACCATGTTTATACAGATAGCGGTGTAGATATTTCCATGTTTATACAGATAGTGGTGTAGATATTTCTATTTTTATACAGATGGCAGTGTAGATATTTCCATGTCTATAGAGATGTCGGTGTAGATATTTCCATGTTCATTGAGATAGCTGTGTAGATATATCCATGTTCATAGAGATAGCAGTGAGGATATTTCCATGTTTATAAAGATAGCAGTGTAGATATTTCCATTTTTATAGAGATAGCAGTTTTGATATTTCATATTTATACAGATAGAGGTGTAGATATTTCCATGTTTATACAGATTGCGGTGTAGATATTTCCATGTTTATACAGATCGTGGTGAAGATATTTCCATGTTTATACAGATCGCGGTGTAGATATTTCTATGTTTATACAGATCGCAGTGTAGATATTTCCATGTTTATACAGATAGCGGTGTATATATTTCCATGTTTATACAGATAGCGGTGTTGATATTTCCATGTTTATACAGATGGCAGTGTAGATATTTCCATGTTTATAGAGATGGCGGTGTAGATATTTCCACGTTCATTGAGATAACGGTATAGATATATCCATGTTCATAGAGATAGCAGTGAGGATATTTCCATGTTTATACAGATAGCAGTGTAGATATTTCCATTTTTATAGAGACAGCGGTTTTGATATTTCATATTTATACAGATAGAGGCGTAGTTATTTCCATGTTTATAGAGATAGCGGTGTAGATATTTCCATATTTCTACAGATGACTGTGTAGATATTTCCATGTTTGTACAGATGGCACTGTAGATATTTCCATGTTTAGAGAGATAGCGGTGTAGATATTTTCATGTTTATTCAGATTGCGGTGGAGATATGTCAATGTTTATACAGATAGCAATGGATATATTTCCACGTTAATACACATAGCAGTGTAGATATTTCCGTGTTTATACAGATCACGGTGTAGATATTTCCATGTTTATACAAATCATGTTGTAGATATTTCCATGTTTATACAGATCTCGGTGTTGATATTACCATGTTTATAAGGATAGAGGTGCAAATATTTCCATATTTATGCAGATAGCGGTTTAGTTATTAGCAGGTTTATACAGATAGCGGTGTAGATATTTCCATGTATAAACAGATGTCTGTGTATATATTTCCATGTGTATACAGATGGAGGTGTAGATATTTCCTTGTTTATACAAATAGCGGTGTAGTTATTTACATGTTTATACAGATCACGGTGTAGATATTTCCTTGTTTATACAAATAGCGGTGTAGTTATTTCCATGTTTATACAAATCGTGGTGAAGATATTTCCATGTTTATACAGATCGCGGTGTAGATATTTCCATGTTTATACAGATCGCGGTGTAGATATTTCCATGTTTATACAGATAGCGGTGTAGATATTTCCATGTTTTTACTGATATTGGTGTAGATATTTCCATGTTTACACAGATTGCGGTGTAGATATTTCCATCTTTCTACAGATGGCATTGTAGATATTTGCATGATTATACAGATGGCGGTGTAGATATTTCCATGTTTATATAGATGGTGGTATAGATATTACCATGTTTATACAGATAGCGGTGTAGATATTTCCATGTTTATACAGATAGCGGTGTAGATATTTCCCTTTTTATACAGATGGCAGTGTAGATATTTCCATGTTTATAGAGATGTCGGTGTAGACATTTCCATGTTCATTGAGATAGCTGTGTAGATATATCCATGTTCATAGAGATAGCAGTGAGGATATTTCCATGTTTATACAGATAGCAGTGTAGATATTTCCATTTTTATAGAGATAGCAGTTTTGATATTTCATATTTATACAGATAGAGGTGTAGATATTTCCATGTTTATACAGATTGCCGTGTAGATATTTCCATGTTTATACAGATCGTGGTGAAGATATTTCCATGTTTATACAGATCGCGGTGTAGATATTTCCATGTTTATACAGATCGCAGTGTAGATATTTCCACGTTTATACAGATAGCGGTGTATATATTTCCATGTTTATACAGATAGCGGTGTAGATATTTCCATGTTTATACAGATGGCAGTGTAGATATTTCCATGTTTATAGAGATGGCGGTGTAGATATTTCCACGTTCATTGAGATAGCGGTGTAGATATATCCATGTTCATAGAGATAGCAGTGAGTATATTTCCATGTTTATACAGATAGCAGTGTAGATATTTCCATTTTTATAGAGATAGCGGTTTTGATATTTCATATTTATACAGATAGAGGTGTAGTTATTTCCATGTTTATAGAGATAGCGGTGTAGATATTTCCATATTTCTACAGATGACTGTGTAGATATTTCCATGTTTGTACAGATATCAGTGTAGATATTTCCATGTTTATAGAGATAGCGGATTAGATATTTTCATGTTTATACAGATTGCGGTGGAGATATGTCAATGTTTATACAGATAGCAATGGATATATTTCCATGTTAATACACATAGCAGTGTAGATATTTCCATGTTTATACAGATCACGGTGTAGATATTTCCATGTTTATAAGGATAGAGGTGCAAATATTTCCACATTTATGCAGATAGCGGTTTAGTTATTAGCAGGTTTATACAGATAGTGGTGTAGATATTTCCATGTATAAACAGATGTCTGTGTATATATTTCCATGTTTATACAGATGGAGGTGTAGATATTTCCTAGTTTATACAAATAGCCGTGTAGTTATTTCCATGTTTATACAGATCACGGTGTAGATATTTCCTTGTTTATACAAATAGCGGTGTAGTTATTTCCATGTTTATACAGATAGCGGTGTAGATATTTCCTTGTTTCTACAAATAGCGGTGTAGATATTTCCATGTTTATACAGATCACGGTGTTGATATTTCCTTGTTTATACAAATAGCGGTGTAGTTATTTCCATGTTTATACAAATAGCGGTGTAGATATTTCCATGTATATACAGATGGCTGTGTAGATATTTCCATGTTTATACAGATGGCTGTGTAGATATTTCCATGTTTATACAGATGACTTTGTAGGTATTTATATTTTTATACAGATTGCGGTGAACATATTTCCATGTTTATAGAGATAGCTGTGTAGATATTTCCATGTTTATACAAATAGCAGTGTAGATATATCCATGTTTATACAGATCGCGGTGTAGATATTTCCATGTTTATATAGAACGCGGTGTAGATATTTCCATGTTTATACAGATAGCAGTGTAGATATTTCCATGTTTTTACAGATATTGGTGTAGATATTTCCATGTTTACACAGATTGCGGTGTAGATATTTCCATCTTTGTACAGATGGCATTGTAGATATTTCCATGTTTATACAGATGGCGGTGTAGATATTTCCATGTTTATATAGATGGTGGTGTAGATATTACCATGTGTATTCAGATAGCGGTGTAGATATTTCCATATTTATACAGATCGTGGTGAAGCTATTTCCATGTTTATACAGATCGCGGTGTAGATATTTCCATGTTTATACAGATAACGGTGTAGATATTTCCATGTTTACACAGATCGTGGTGAAGATATTCCCATGTTTATACAGATAGCGGTGAGGATATTTCCATGTTTTTACAGATATTGGTGTAGATATTTCCATGTTTACACAGATGGCGGTGTAGATATTTCCATCTTTCTACTGATGGCATTGTAGATATTTCCATGTTTATACAGATGGCGGTGTAGATATTTCCATGTTTACATAGATGGTGGTGAAGATATTACAATGTTTATACAGATAGCGGTGTAGATATTTCCATGTTTATACAGATCGTGGTGAAGATATTTCCATGTTTATACAGACCGCGGTGTAGATATTTCCATGTTTATACAGATAGCGGTTTAGATATTTCCATGTTATTACAGATCGTGGTGAAGCTATTTCCATGTTTATACAGATCGCGGTGTAGATATTTCCATGTTTATACAGATAGCGGTGTAGATATATCCATGTTTATACAGAACGCAGTGTAGATATTTCCATGTTTATACAGATCGCGGTGTAATTTCCATGTTTATACAGATAGCGGTGTAGATATCTCCATGTTTTTACAGATATTGGTGTAGATATTTCCATGTTTACACAGAATGCGGTGTAGATATTTCCATCTTTCTACAGATGGCATTGTAGATATTTCCATCTTTATACAGATGGCGGTGTAGATATTTCCATGTTTATATAGATGGTGATGTAGATATTACCATGTTTATACAGATAGCAGTGTAGATATTTCCATATTTATACAGATCGTGGTGAAGATATTTCCATGTTTATACAGATCGCGGTGTAGATATTTCCATGTTTATACAGATAGCGGTGTAGATATTTCCATGTTTATACAGATCGTGGTGAAGATATTTCCATGTTTATACAGATCGCGGTGTAGATATTTCCATGTTTATACAGATCGCGGTGTAGATATTTCCATGTTTATACAGATAGCGGTGTATATATTTCCATGTTTTTACAGATATTGGTGTAGATATTTCCATGTTTACACAGATTGCGGTGTAGATATTTCCATCTTTCTACAGATGGCATTGTAGATATTTCCATGATTATAGAGATGGCGGTGTAGATATTTCCATGTTTATACAGATAGCGGTGTAGATATTTCCATGTTTATACAGATCGTGGTGAAGATATTTCCATGTTTATACAGATCGCGGTGTAGATATTTCCATGTTTATACAGATAGCGGTGTAGATATTTCCTTGTTTATACAAATAGCGGTGTAGTTATTTCCATGTTTATACAGATAGCGGTGTAAATATTTCCATGTATATACAGATGGCTGTGTAGATATTTCCATGTTTATACAGATGGCTGTGTAGATATTTCCATGTTTATACAGATAACTTTGTAGGTATTTCCATTTTTATACAGATGGCGTTGTAGATATTTCCAAGTTTATAGAGATAGCTGTGCAGATACTTCCATGTTTATACAGATAGCGGTGTAGATATATCCATGTTTATACAGATCGCGGTGTAGATATTTCCATGTTTATGCAGATCGCGGTGTAGATATTTCGATGTTTATACAGATAGCGGTGTAGATATTTCCAGGTTTTTACAGATATTGGTGTAGATATTTCCATGTTTACACAGATTGCGGTGTAGATATTTCCATCTTTCTACAGATGGCATTGTAGATATTTCCATGATTATACAGATGGCGGTGTAGATATTTCCATGTTTATATAGATGGTGGTGTAGATATTAACATGTTTATACAGATAGCGATGTAGATATTTCCATGTTTATACAGATCGTGGTGAAGCTATTTCCATGTTTATACAGATCGCGGTGTAGATATTTCCATGTTTATACAGATAACGGTGTAGATATTTCCATGTTTATACAGATCGTGGTGAAGATATTTCCATGTTTATACAGATAGCGGTGTAGATATTTCCATGTTTTTACAGATATTGGTGTAGATATTTCCATGTTTACACAGATTGCGGTGTAGATATTTCCATCTTTCTACTGATGGCATTGTAGATATTTCCATGTTTATACAGATGGCGGTGTAGATATTTCCATGTTTACATAGATGGTGGTGAAGATATTACAATGTTTATACAGATAATGGTGTAGATATTTCCATGTTTATACAGATCGTGGTGAAGATATTTCCATGTTTATACAGACCGCGGTGTAGATATTTCCATGTTTATACAGATAGCGGTGTAGATATTTCCATGTTATTACAGATCGTGGTGAAGCTATTTCCATGTTTATACAGATCGCGGTGTAGATATTTCCATGTTTATACAGATAGCGGTGTAGATATATCCATGTTTATACAGAACGCAGTGTAGATATTTCCATGTTTATACAGATCGCGGTGTAATTTCCATGTTTATACAGATAGCGGTGTAGATATTTCCATGTTTTTACAGATATTGGTGTAGATATTTCCATGTTTACACAGATTGCGGTGTAGATATTTCCATCTTTCTACAGATGGCACTGTAGATATTTCCATCTTTATACAGATGGCGGTGTAGATATTTCCATGTTTATATAGATGGTGATGTAGATATTACCATGTTTATACAGACAGTGGTGTAGATATTTCCATATTTATACAGATCGTGGTGAAGATATTTCCATGTTTATACAGATCGCGGTGTAGATATTTCCATGTTTATACAGATAGCGGTGAAGATATTTCCATGTTTATACAGATAGCGGTGTAGATATTTCCATGTTTATACAGATAGCGGTGTAGATATTTCCATGTTTTTACAGATATTGGTGTAGATATTTCCATGTTTACACAGATTGCGGTGTAGATATTTCCATCTTTCTACAGACGGCATTGTAGATATTTCCATGTTTATTCAGATGGCGGTGTAGGTATTTCCATGTTTATATAGATGGTGGTGTAGATATTACAATGTTTATACAGATAGTGGTGTAGATATTTCCATGTTTATGCAGATCGTGGTGTGGATATTTCCATGTTTATACAGATCGCGGTTTAGATATTTCCATGTTTATACAGATCGCGGTGTAGATATTTCCATGTTTATACAGATAGCGGTGTAGATATTTCCATGTTTATACAGATCGTGGTGAAGATATTTCCATGTTTATACAGATCGCGGTGTAGATATTTCCATGTTTATACAGATCGCGGTGTAGATATTTCCATGTTTATACAGATAGCGGTGTATATATTTCCATGTTTTTACAGATATTGGTGTAGATATTTCCATGTTTACACAGATTGCGGTGTAGATATTTCCATCTTTCTACAGATGGCATTGTAGATATTTCCATGATTATAGAGATGGCGGTGTAGATATTTCCATGTTTATACAGATAGCGGTGTAGATATTTCCATGTTTATACAGATCGTGGTGAAGATATTTCCATGTTTATACAGATCGCGGTGTAGATATTTCCATGTTTATACAGATCACGGTGTAGATATTTCCTTGTTTATACAAATAGCGGTGTAGTTATTTCCATGTTTATACAGATAGCGGTGTAAATATTTCCATGTATATACAGATGGCTGTGTAGATATTTCCATGTTTATACAGATGGCTGTGTAGATATTTCCATGTTTATACAGATGACTTTGTAGGTATTTCCATTTTTATACAGATGGCGTTGTAGATATTTCCATGTTTATAGAGATAGCTGTGCAGATACTTCCATGTTTATACAGATAGCGGTGTAGATATATCCATGTTTATACAGATCGCGGTGTAGATATTTCCATGTTTATGCAGATCGCGGTGTAGATATTTCGATGTTTATACAGATAGCGGTGTAGATATTTCCATGTTTTTACAGATATTGGTGTAGATATTTCCATGTTTACACAGATTGCGGTGTAGATATTTCCATCTTTCTACAGATGGCATTGTAGATATTTCCATGATTATACAGATGGCGGTGTAGATATTTCCATGTTTATATAGATGGTGGTGTAGATATTAACATGTTTATACAGATAGCGATGTAGATATTTCCATGTTTATACAGATCGTGGTGAAGCTATTTCCATGTTTATACAGATCGCGGTGTAGATATTTCCATGTTTATACAGATAACGGTGTAGATATTTCCATGTTTATACAGATCGTTGTGAAGATATTTCCATGTTTATACAGATAGCGGTGTAGATATTTCCATGTTTTTACAGATATTGGTGTAGATATTTCCATGTTTACACAGATTGCGGTGTAGATATTTCCATCTTTCTACTGATGGCATTGTAGATATTTCCATGTTTATACAGATGGCGGTGTAGATATTTCCATGTTTACATAGATGGTGGTGAAGATATTACAATGTTTATACAGATAGCGGTGTAGATATTTCCATGTTTATACAGATCGTGGTGAAGATATTTCCATGTTTATACAGACCGTGGTGTAGATATTTCCATGTTTATACAGATAGCGGTGTAGATATTTCCATGTTTATACAGATCGTGGTGAAGCTATTTCCATGTTTATACAGATCGCGGTGTAGATATTTCCATGTTTATACAGATAGCGGTGTAGATATATCCATGTTTATACAGATCGCAGTGTAGATATTTCCATGTTTATACAGATCGCGGTGTAATTTCCATGTTTATACAGATAGCGGTGTAGATATTTCCATGTTTTTACAGATATTGGTGTAGATATTTCCATGTTTACACAGATTGCGGTGTAGATATTTCCATCTTTCTACAGATGGCATTGTAGATATTTCCATCTTTATACAGATGGCGGTGTAGATATTTCCATGTTTATATAGATGGTGATGTAGATATTACCATGTTTATACAGATAGCGGTGTAGATATTTCCATATTTATACAGATCGTGGTGAAGATATTTCCATGATTATACAGATCGCGGTGTGGATATTTCCATGTTTATACAGATAGCGGTGTAGATATTTCCATGTTTTTACAGATATTGGTGTAGATATTTCCATGTTTACACAGATTGCGGTGTAGATATTTCCATCTTTCTACAGACGGCATTGTAGATATTTCCATGTTTATTCAGATGGCGGTGTAGGTATTTCCATGTTTATATAGATGGTGGTGTAGATATTACAATGTTTATACAGATAGTGGTGTAGATATTTCCATGTTTATACAGATCGTGGTGTGGATATTTCCATGTTTATACAGATCACGGTGTAGATATTTCCATGTTTCTACAGATCGCGGTGTAGATATTTCCATGTTTACACAGATCGTGGTGTGGATATTTCCATGTTTATACAGATCGCGGTGCAGATATTTCCATGTTTATACAGATCGCGGTGTAGATATTTCCATGTTTATACAGATAGCGGTGTAGATACTTCCATGTTTATACAGATAGCGGTGTAGATATATCCATGTTTATACAGAACGCGGTGTAGATATTTCCATGTTTATGCAGATCGCGGTGTAGATATTTCGATGTTTATACAGATAGCGGTGTAGATATTTCCATGTTTTTACAGATATTGGTGTAGATATTTCCATGTTTACACAGATTGCGGTGTAGATATTTCCATGTTTATACAGATAGCGGTGTAGATATTTCCATGTTTATACAGATCGTGGTGAAGATATTTCCATGTTTATAGAGATCGCGGTGTAGATATTTCCATGTTTATACAGATCGCGGTGTAGATATTTCCATGTTTATACAGATAGCGGTGTATATATTTCCATGTTTTTACAGATATTGGTGTAGATATTTCCATGTTTACACAGATTGCGGTGTAGATATTTCCATCTTTCTACAGATGGCATTGTAGATATTTCCATGATTATAGAGATGGCGGTGTAGATATTTCCATGTTTATACAGATAGCGGTGTAGATATTTCCATGTTTATACAGATCGTGGTGAAGATATTTCCATGTTTATACAGATCGCGGTGTAGATATTTCCATGTTTATACAGATCACGGTGTAGATATTTCCTTGTTTATACAAATAGCGGTGTAGTTATTTCCATGTTTATACAGATAGCGGTGTAAATATTTCCATGTATATACAGATGGCTGTGTAGATATTTCCATGTTTATACAGATGGCTGTGTAGATATTTCCATGTTTATACAGATGACTTTGTAGGTATTTCCATTTTTATACAGATGGCGTTGTAGATATTTCCATGTTTATAGAGATAGCTGTGCAGATACTTCCATGTTTATACAGATAGCGGTGTAGATATATCCATGTTTATACAGATCGCGGTGTAGATATTTCCATGTTTATGCAGATCGCGGTGTAGATATTTCGATGTTTATACAGATAGCGGTGTAGATATTTCCATGTTTTTACAGATATTGGTGTAGATATTTCCATGTTTACACAGATTGCGGTGTAGATATTTCCATCTTTCTACAGATGGCATTGTAGATATTTCCATGATTATACAGATGGCGGTGAAGATATTTCCATGTTTATATAGATGGTGGTGTAGATATTAACATGTTTATACAGATAGCGATGTAGATATTTCCATGTTTATACAGATCGTGGTGAAGCTATTTCCATGTTTATACAGATCACGGTGTAGATATTTCCATGTTTATACAGATAACGGTGTAGATATTTCCATGTTTATACAGATCCTGGTGAAGATATTTCCATGTTTATACAGATAGCGGTGTAGATATTTCCATGTTTTTACAGATATTGGTGTAGATATTTCCATGTTTACACAGATTGCGTGTAGATATTTCCATCTTTCTACAGATGGCATTGTAGATATTTCCATCTTTATACAGATGGCGGTGTAGATATTTCCATGTTTATATAGATGGTGATGTAGATATTACCATGTTTATACAGATAGCGGTGTAGATATTTCCATATTTATACAGATCGTGGTGAAGATATTTCCATGTTTATACAGATCGCGGTGTAGATATTTCCATGTTTATACAGATAGCGGTGTAGATATTTCCATGTTTATACAGATCGTGGTGAAGATATTTCCATGTTTATACAGATCGCGGTGTAGATATTTCCATGTTTATACAGATCGCGGTGTAGATATTTCCATGTTTATACAGATAGCGGTGTATATATTTCCATGTTTTTACAGATATTGGTGTAGATATTTCCATGTTCACACAGATTGCGGTGTAGATATTTCCATCTTTCTACAGATGGCATTGTAGATATTTCCATGATTATAGAATTGGCGGTGTAGATATTTCCATGTTTATACAGATAGCGGTGTAGATATTTCCATGTTTATACAGATCGTGGTGAAGATATTTCCATGTTTATACAGATCGCGGTGTAGATATTTCCATGTTTATACAGATAGCGGTGTAGATATTTCCTTGTTTATACAAATAGCGGTGTAGTTATTTCCATGTTTATACAGATAGCGGTGTAAATATTTCCATGTATATACAGATGGCTGTGTAGATATTTCCATGTTTATACAGATGGCTGTGTAGATATTTCCATGTTTATACAGATAACTTTGTAGGTATTTCCATTTTTATACAGATGGCGTTGTAGATATTTCCAAGTTTATAGAGATAGCTGTGCAGATACTTCCATGTTTATACAGATAGCGGTGTAGATATATCCATGTTTATACAGATCGCGGTGTAGATATTTCCATGTTTATGCAGATCGCGGTGTAGATATTTCGATGTTTATACAGATAGCGGTGTAGATATTTCCATGTTTTTACAGATATTGGTGTAGATATTTCCATGTTTACACAGATTGCGGTGTAGATATTTCCATCTTTCTACAGATGGCATTGTAGATATTTCCATGATTATACAGATGGCGGTGTAGATATTTCCATGTTTATATAGATGGTGGTGTAGATATTAACATGTTTATACAGATAGCGATGTAGATATTTCCATGTTTATACAGATCGTGGTGAAGCTATTTCCATGTTTATACAGATCGCGGTGTAGATATTTCCATGTTTATACAGATAACGGTGTAGATATTTCCATGTTTATACAGATCGTGGTGAAGATATTTCCATGTTTATACAGATAGCGGTGTAGATATTTCCATGTTTTTACAGATATTGGTGTAGATATTTCCATGTTTACACAGATTGCGGTGTAGATATTTCCATCTTTCTACTGATGGCATTGTAGATATTTCCATGTTTATACAGATGGCGGTGTAGATATTTCCATGTTTACATAGATGGTGGTGAAGATATTACAATGTTTATACAGATAATGGTGTAGATATTTCCATGTTTATACAGATCGTGGTGAAGATATTTCCATGTTTATACAGACCGCGGTGTAGATATTTCCATGTTTATACAGATAGCGGTGTAGATATTTCCATGTTATTACAGATCGTGGTGAAGCTATTTCCATGTTTATACAGATCGCGGTGTAGATATTTCCATGTTTATACAGATAGCGGTGTAGATATATCCATGTTTATACAGAACGCAGTGTAGATATTTCCATGTTTATACAGATCGCGGTGTAATTTCCATGTTTATACAGATAGCGGTGTAGATATTTCCATGTTTTTACAGATATTGGTGTAGATATTTCCATGTTTACACAGATTGCGGTGTAGATATTTCCATCTTTCTACAGATGGCACTGTAGATATTTCCATCTTTATACAGATGGCGGTGTAGATATTTCCATGTTTATATAGATGGTGATGTAGATATTACCATGTTTATACAGACAGTGGTGTAGATATTTCCATATTTATACAGATCGTGGTGAAGATATTTCCATGTTTATACAGATCGCGGTGTAGATATTTCCATGTTTATACAGATAGCGGTGAAGATATTTCCATGTTTATACAGATAGCGGTGTAGATATTTCCATGTTTATACAGATAGCGGTGTAGATATTTCCATGTTTTTACAGATATTGGTGTAGATATTTCCATGTTTACACAGATTGCGGTGTAGATATTTCCATCTTTCTACAGACGGCATTGTAGATATTTCCATGTTTATTCAGATGGCGGTGTAGGTATTTCCATGTTTATATAGATGGTGGTGTAGATATTACAATGTTTATACAGATAGTGGTGTAGATATTTCCATGTTTATGCAGATCGTGGTGTGGATATTTCCATGTTTATACAGATCGCGGTTTAGATATTTCCATGTTTATACAGATCGCGGTGTAGATATTTCCATGTTTATACAGATAGCGGTGTAGATATTTCCATGTTTATACAGATCGTGGTGAAGATATTTCCATGTTTATACAGATCGCGGTGTAGATATTTCCATGTTTATACAGATCGCGGTGTAGATATTTCCATGTTTATACAGATAGCGGTGTATATATTTCCATGTTTTTACAGATATTGGTGTAGATATTTCCATGTTTACACAGATTGCGGTGTAGATATTTCCATCTTTCTACAGATGGCATTGTAGATATTTCCATGATTATAGAGATGGCGGTGTAGATATTTCCATGTTTATACAGATAGCGGTGTAGATATTTCCATGTTTATACAGATCGTGGTGAAGATATTTCCATGTTTATACAGATCGCGGTGTAGATATTTCCATGTTTATACAGATCACGGTGTAGATATTTCCTTGTTTATACAAATAGCGGTGTAGTTATTTCCATGTTTATACAGATAGCGGTGTAAATATTTCCATGTATATACAGATGGCTGTGTAGATATTTCCATGTTTATACAGATGGCTGTGTAGATATTTCCATGTTTATACAGATGACTTTGTAGGTATTTCCATTTTTATACAGATGGCGTTGTAGATATTTCCATGTTTATAGAGATAGCTGTGCAGATACTTCCATGTTTATACAGATAGCGGTGTAGATATATCCATGTTTATACAGATCGCGGTGTAGATATTTCCATGTTTATGCAGATCGCGGTGTAGATATTTCGATGTTTATACAGATAGCGGTGTAGATATTTCCATGTTTTTACAGATATTGGTGTAGATATTTCCATGTTTACACAGA